>NC_077228.1:156910881-157210881 GCF_027887165.1 Monodelphis domestica | reverse complement strand
CATCTTTTTGGTCATTTCTGATTCAAATTCTTCATAGGTTTGTGGAGAGTTTCCATTTCCTTTGGAAGGTTTTGGAGCATTTTCTTTTATATTTTCTTCTATCTGCTCTGTATTTTGTATTTTGGCTCCATAGAATGTGTCCAAAGTCGCCCCTTTCTTCTTATTTTTCTTGGTATTTTGGGGCTTCTGTGCTTCTGTGGAGTTTTCCATCTCTGAATGTGGAGGATTGGCTTTTCTTGTCTCTGTCTGGTGTTCAGAGGCTTTAGTCCTGGGCAGATGGTTCTATGACTTTCCCTGCGTTAAACTGAATATGCCTCACTGGAACTGGAATGGAAGGGTCTGACCACGTTGCTTTCAGGAAGTTGCCTTCAGAATCGCTGGCCGTGAGGCTGTTTCGTCGGCCTGCGGGGGGGATGGGCTGCAGCTAACCCAAGCTCCGAGAGCAAGGACTTTCACTGAGACTTGGATAGCAGGATCCAGCCCGTGAGGCTGTCTTGCCCGCCCTGAGGGTTGCTGTTGTTTCGACCAGCTCTCTGCAGCGGAAGCCCCAGGCAGTAACTTTCACCTGGACTGTAGAAGGCCCTGAGGGTTCTGCTCTCTGAGCCCAGCCGGCAGGGCTGCGGCTTCCGGGAGCCTTGGACTCTGCGCTCCTACCCCTGAGGTCCGAGGGATCTCGGGTTCTGGCTTTTGAGGGGAGCCGTACCTTTTGAACCGGGTCCAGGTCCAGGAGGAGGGTTCCCAGGGTCTGTGCTGTTGATCGTTTTGAATTTCGGCGCCTTAGGAGCTTATAGTTTGAGATCGGTCGGGAAGGTTTTTCCAGAGATCTGAACTTGAGCTTTCTCTAAGCCGCCATCTTAACCGGAAGTCTTGCATATATGATTTCTTTTTCTTATTTCTTTAATCTCTTTATGACATAGGTCTAGAAGTAATATCCCCAAGTCAAAGAGTTCCAAATTGATTTCCAGAATGACTGGACCAGTTCATAGATCCATCAGTCATGTATTAAGGTCCTGTCTCTGAGACTGACTCTCAATCTACTGAGCCACCCAGCTGCTCCCAGATCTATATTTTTTTCCTTATGGAATCTTGTATTTCATGCTTTCTACATCTTTTACTATGCCTTATGTGATCCTGACTGGCTGCTTGGTACTTGAATTCTTTATTTCTGCCTGTTTGTAGTAATATTTTTCCTTTGATCTGGAAAATGGAGGCATTTTTCTTACATGATTTCTTACAATATCATATCTAGGCAATCTTTTGGGTGATTATTTTCCTAGATCTATCTTCAAGGTCAATAGATTTTGAAATGAGATATCTTACATTTATTTTCTTATTTTTTGACTTTTACTTTGTTTTAATATTTCTTTGTATTATGAAGTCATTAGTTTCTATTTGTTCTAGTCTAATTTTAAAGGAGTTTGGTGGTTGGGCAAGGTGTACTTCACCTTCCAGACTGTTAATTCTCTTTCCAGTTTTTTTTTCAACAGTTCTCATTTCTATTCCCATTTCACTAGCACTCCCATTTGTAAAAATTAAATATTGCATATTGTGTCATTCCAAGGTTTTAGGGATTGCCCAGTCTGAGGATATGCAAGTTTTCAATGTTGCCAAAGTTTTCTGATCTGTCCTCCTGGTTTGAGTTCTGCTAATTTCTGAGCACTGAAAATACTGCTATGCTGAAATCAGGAAAGTCTTTAATGTGTCAAGATTTTTAACATAGCTGCTCTGGGTAGAGCTTGGTGGAAACCTTCCCAGCAATGCCAGAAGTAGTCATCAGGAAACTGAATTTTATTCTTGGCTCTAGTGATCAAATCTGAAAGGAATGTTATACTCGGTGGGGGGGGAGGGGAGGGAGCAAAACAAAAAAATATATGCAGTTAGCATGTTTATCCTTGGTTTAGAATCATAGGATCTGGGAAATAGAAGGAATCTTAGTGGTCATCTAGTCGAACCCCTCATTTAACAGGAAACAAAACTGAAACAGAGTTAACTGAAGCAGAGATTTGATTGCCCATCAAAATGTAGTTCTTTTAAAAAAAATTGTTACTAGCTTTTGTTTTTATATCACTTTTATTTGAAATGTATTTTTCTCCTCCCTTACTCTTGTTGAAGAAAAACATGAATACCACTTAAGGCACAAGTGAGTCAGAAAAAAAATCATTTAATTTAATATTATGCTATGTTCAAGTCACTTCTGTTTAGTAAAAAAGAGAAGTACAAACTGATATAGTTTCCCTGTGCCCTCTGACATATCTTTATACCTCATAACAATTTGAAGTAACATTTATGGCAATCTTTGACAAGAAAAAAATCACAATATATTAAAACATTCTAAAACAATAGTCCTCAAAGTGATGCTGATACTTAAGCCAGGAAGAGCAAAAACAGAGAAAGAAAATTCAAGGCCAATTTAACTAATGAATATAGATGCCAAGATTTTAAATAAAATACTAGCAAGGAAACTATCAGCATAATTGACCATATCAATAATAAAATTAATAGAAATCATGTGATTATTTCAGTAAATTCAGAAAAAAAGCTTTAGATAAAATACAATACCCATTCCTTTTAAAAACAGTAGAAAGCATAGAAATAAATGGGGCATTCCTTAAAATTATAAGTAGTATCTATATAAAACTATCAGCAAAGTATCATCTGCAATGGGGATAAGTTAGAAGCCTTCCTAATAAGGTCAGGGGTGAAGCAAGGATGCCTATTATCACAACAGTTATTTAATGTTGTACTAAAAATGCTAGTTTTAGCAATGAGAGAAGAAAAACAAATGGAAGGAATTAAAGTAGGCAATGAGGAAACCAAATTATCATTCTTTGCAGGTGATATGATGGAATACTTAAAGAATCAACTAAAAACTAGTTGAAATAATTAATAACTTTAGCTAAATTGTAAGATATAAAATAAACCTAGATAAATGATCAGCATTTCTCTATGTTACTACAAAGTCTAGCAACAAACGATAAAAAGAGAAATTCCACTTAAAATTACTCCAGATAATATAAAATACCTGGATATACTTGCTAAGATAAACACAGGAATTATATAATCACAATTGCAAACACTTTCCACACAAATAGAGTTAGATATAAACAACTGGAAAAATATTGTGCTCATGGGTAGCCCAAACTAATATGATAAAAATGACAATTCTACATAAATTAATTCACCTATTCAGTGCTATGCCATTAAAACTACCAAAATGTTATTTCATAGAACTAGAAAAAATTTTTTAAATTATCTGGAAGATCAAAAAGTCAAGAATATCAAGGAATTAATTTTAAAAAATGAAGGAAGATGGCCTAGTAGTAGCAGATTTCAAGCTGTACTGTAAAGCAGTAATCATCAAAACAAAGCTGGTAGTGACTAATAAAAAGAATGGTGGATCTAGGTAAATATTACATAGAAGGAAATGACCATAGCATTCTAGTGCTTGATAAACCCAAAGAGCTTTGGGATAAAAACTCACATTTTGACAAAAATTACTGTGAAAACTGGAAGATGTGGAAAGGAAATAAGACTGACTGTTTGTGGGGAAAGGGGAATCTGAGAGTGGCAGTTGGGTCTTGTGACTAGCACTTCCTGCCTGCTGGTTGAGATTTGCTTCCTGGGGTTGGAGAAGAAAGGAGCTTGTCAGCCCAGTCTGGTGTGGTGTGCCTCTTCTTGGTTCAGCCCGAAGATTCAGGCCCAATCACTTCTGAAAGTTAGAATTGTTCTTGTTTGCTTTCTGTCTACTGCTAAGATTCTAAAAAAAAAAGGGGGGGGACTGATATACAGTAGACAGGAGTGGGACAAACCCTTCACCAGCCTCTGGCCTGGCCTCAACTCTGTAGCTGAGAAAAAACTCCAATACCAACTGGTTTTTAAACTTTATATTATTTGAATTCACAGTCAGATAAGTGGACTATCTTTTCTGGTCATAGAGGGAGCTGAACTTCAGTTCAGTCATTACAGGACAAACAGGCCTTATCGGACCCCTGCTGCTTCCTCTCAACAGGGGGCATCTCCCTCCCTTGCCTCATCAAGCAATATACCTCTTTCCCCTTAACTCCTCCATACCCTTGCTACAGACCTCCCATTATCCCCCTGTTTTCCAAATCCTATTTCCTTTCCCAATAAATATTACAAAGAGTATGTCACAAACTAGGTAGAGACCAATATCGTACAGCCTATACCAAGATAAAGTCAAAATGAGTATATGATTTAGATGTAAAAGATGATACCATAAGTAAATTAAGGGAACATAGAATAGTCTACCTGTCAGCCACTCTTTGTGGTGGCAAAAAACTGGAAATTGAGGGAATGTTTATCAAATGGGAGATGGCTAAAAAAATTATGGTATATGATGGTGAAGGAATATTATTGTTCTTTAAGAAATGACCAGCAGGATAATTTCAGAAAAACCTGGAAAGAGCTACATCAACTGATACAGAGTAAAATAAGCAGAACCAAGAGAGCATTTTACACAGTTACAGCAATATTGTATGATGATTAACTGTAAAATACTTAGCTACTCAGCAATATAATGATCCAGGACAATTTTGAAGGACTTATGACAAAGAATACTATCCACCTCCAGAAAAAGAACTGTTTTGGAGTTGGAAATATACAGATCAAAGCGTACTATTTTTCCATTTCATTTTATTTGTGCTTTTACTTAGGGATTTTTGTTTCATATGAGTATTCTCTTATAACAACGACCAATATGGAAGTATGTTTTGCATGATAATACAAGTATAACTCAGATGAAATTGCTTATTGTCTTCAAAAGTCAGGAGGGAAGGGAGAACGGAAGACAATCTGTATCTTATAGTTTTAGAAAATGTATGCTGAAAATTGTTATTATATGTAATTCGGAAAATAAAATATCTTTAATAAACTCCAATAATCTTGTCTCAGTTTCTTCCTAGAGCACACTTTTCTCTGCTATCAACAATTGGGAAAAGGATTGAATGAAGAGGATACTGTCCTTAGATGGACTAATAGCCAATAATTTCAGGAGTGAGGTACATTCTAAAACAAGCTTTAAATTTTAGTGACTACCATTCACCTCCTTCCATAATAAAGGCCCAAATAGGAGCTTTTTATACCAAAGAAAATATTTTTTTCCCAGACCAGCAAACCTTTCCATGTAATGAAAATTTTTTTAAAAGATAGGAAGAAAAACAGGTCAGAAAATTTGAACAACATATCTAGTAAGTATGAAAACATACACAATGTTCCATACATATTGTCTACTACCTCTGTATAAAAAGAAGAGGGTGCTTTTTCTCATTTCTTCTTCATTTAAAAACTTGGTCATTTTAATTATGGTACTCTAAATCAAGTTTTTCTTTTATTTTCATTGTTGTAGTATTTATGTATGAATACACCCATAAAAATGGAAGTAGATAGCAGAATGTATTAGAAACCAGAATCTTACATCTTGTTTACAAGAGATACATTTGAAAGACACATACAAAGTTAAATTAAGGGACTGAAGTAGAATCTATTCTGCTTCTCTTGAAGTATACAAGTAGCAAGTGATCTCAGACGAAACAAAACGCAAGAGATTAATTAAACTAATTAATTAACATTAAATTAAATAAGTAATAAAAATAAATTTAATTTAAAACAAATAAAATTAAAAAACTTAAAAATAAAAAAATTAATTAAAAAAGATAAGCTGAGAAATTACATTTTGTTAAAAGGTGCCACACTGTTATCTCAAAAAAAATTTACAGCAAGTTTCTCTGATCAAGTGAATCTATATGGAATATATATAGGGAACAGTCAAATTTATAAAAACAAGAGCCATTCTACAATTAATAAATGGCCAAAGGATATGAACAGACAGTTTTCTGAAGAAATCAAAGCTATCTATAGTCATAAAATACTCTTGATTTATAAAAACCACTCTTGATTAGAGAAGCAAATTAAAACAACCCTGAGGTATTTATTACAAACATACCATAAATGACAAATGCTGATGGGGATGAAGGAAAAAAGGTACAATAATGAACTTTTAGTGAATTTGTGAACTGGTCCAGTTATACTGAAGAACAATTTGAAACTATGTCCAGCAGCTATAAAACTGTCCATACCCTGGGCAAGTCACTTAACCCCCTTTCAACCAAGGAACAGTATTGAAGTTTCTTAACCCTCTTGGAACAAATACACAGTATTGATTCTAAGATGGAAGGTAAGAATTTTCTTTTTAAGAAAAAAAAAAAGAAAAAGTATCCTTATTGTGGCTTTTTTTTAAATTGTGGGAGAGGGTCTCATCAAACCAGTGTTCATTTCAGTTTAGCCATATATCTATAGAGATAGAGATAGAGATAGAGATAGGTATAGCTGAGGCACTCAGGTAGAACAGTGGATAGAACATTGGACTTGAGGACAGGAAAACCTAAATATCAAATGCTGCCTCAGATAACTTTAAAGTTGTGTGACCTTAGGCAAGTCATTTAGTCAGTTTATCTGTTCCCTCAACTGAAAAATGGAGATTATAATAACACTTATCTCCCAAAGAGGGTATTATAATAAATTAAGTATTTATAAAGTGCTTAGCAGAGAGCCCACTACATAATAGGTGCTTAATAAATGAGCTTTTCCCTTTCAATGGCGGTGTCAGTAATGCGTCCTCTAATTTGTTAGTAATGTGATTTCCGACTTCCATGTGAGCGGCAGTCTGTTCAGCGCAGAATAAGGTTTTCCTTGCTGTCAGAACAACTCTGGCTCTTGAACTCATGATGCAAAGGAAAAGGGACTCAGAGACTCTGCAGAGAATCATCTGCAGGGCACGCTCCGCCCTCAGGGCGGGGAGAGGAAACGGAAGAGAAGGAGGTGGAGCCGGATTTGAGAGAAGCAGAGTCCAGCATGACCAAACACGTGTTCTTAACGGGGCCCCCAGGTAAAGGAAGCTTCCCTGCAGCGCAGGCCCCTTTCTGGTATCGATCCCTCTCCCCTCGCTACAGTTTGAGACGTAGAAGAAGAGTCTAGGTTATCCTCCCGCCCTCAGTCCTTCCTAGGGGGTGAATAGCACTCTTGGCTTAGTTGCGCGTGCGCCCTCCCCACCTCTGCTTAGGTCTGTGTGCGTTACCCCGCTCTCCACTGGTTCCCCATTCCCCCCAACCCCTACCCCCGTGGCAGTTCGGCCTCATCTTGATGGTGCCGCTGGGCTATGCCAACCTGGCAAGGGTGGTGCCTGCAGAAGTCCCTCCTCTGCCCCGGAGGCTATAGCCGCAGGAGCTACAACGTCCAGCTACTCTGAGCTCTCCCGGTCTAGGTCCCAAACCGTTTCTCTTCCTGCCCCGCCCCTAAGATAGGTCAAGTTTATTAACTGAGACCGGGATGAAGAATGAAGCACTCAGATGCGAGTTGAGGAAATTGGTCTTCCTGGCTGGAGGAGACCTTATTTATCCTCAACCTCTGGACTTTTTTTTTTTTAATTGGGGAGTGGTGGGGTGGAGGGGAGAGAACTAATAGTGATGAGATAATTAAGCCATTAACTTGTTTTATGGGGCAGCTAGGTAGTTCAGTAGATTGAGACCAGGCACAGAAAGAGGTCTTGGGTTCAAATGTGGCCCCAGACACATACTAGCTGTGTGATCCTGGGCAAGTCACCTACCCCCATTGCCTAGCTCTTACTATACTCTACCATCTTGGAACCAATACTCATTATTGATTCTAAGAAGAAAGGAAAGGGCTCAAAAACAAAGCCCAGTTGCTGTTTTAAAATTAATTCTATGATAGGGAGAAGCTATGGTCTGCATGGTGTAGGTGTTAGAAAGATGTGTGTATATGTATATATGTACATATAGTTTAGTCATGTCCAACTTTTCATGACCCTATGGACTTAGCATAAGAAGTAGAGTGGCTTTCCATTTCCTTCTCCAGTGGGTCCCCATATTATTATGAGGAACTGAGGCAAATAGAAGTTAAGTGACTTGTCAAGGGCACACAGCTTGTCTGAAGTTAGATTTGATCTCAGATTTTCCTGATTCCAGGCCTGATGCGCTTATCCACTGTTCCACCTAGCTGTCCTAGATAGATAGGTAGCTGGATAGATAGATAATAGAGATATTAATTTATATAGATTTATATAGTTATAGATAGATATCTACAGAGATGAATATCTCTCTGTATATATATGTATATATATGTATATATACACATATATGTACACACACATATAAAAGAGAGAAGAAAGAAACCTAAGTTGTCTCCTCTGTTAACTGTATGCTTCTTTAGTGCAGGGAAACTATTTTGCTTTTTCTTTGTATCCCCTATGTTAAAAAAAAAATACTTGTTGATTGATTTTGAGCCAGAAGACCTGGGTTTGAATACTGGCTCAGCTGTGTGACTTCATTCCTCTTGGGCCTCAGTTTCATATATATATATATATATATATATATATGATTGGTGTAGAGGTCCCTATAATTTCAAATAATTTAATACAAAGAAATTGTTTTCTTTATTACTCAGTTTTCCCAGTAGGCCTAAAAAATGAACACCAATGGATTAAAATGGTTCATTGTTATCAGCAAGCTTAGTGTTATTTACTAATCCTTGCCCAGATGCAGTTCCCAATTCTCCATGTAATCTTGTCCTGTGTTTCCTGTATATATCTTTATGTAAATCTCTAAAGAGCATCATCCCAAGGCTCAAGCTGGTTCTCTAGTTTTTAGGTTTTATATTTTTAATACTTTCTGGGGACCGGTGTACCATTTAGGCTATCTATTATGATAGCTGTTCTTGATAATGCTTTGTGCCACTTATGGGGACATTAGTCATCATATGCTACAGGCTACTTTCCTCATCTGTAAAATGGCCTGAAGGAGGAAATGGCAAACCATTCTAGGATCTTTGCTGAGAAAACCCCAACAGGGGTCATAAAGAGTCAGACACTATACTTCAACTCACTATTCCTCTTTCCATTGACCATCAGAGGTGCTGACCTCTGGTGTTATTTTAGATAAAATTCTTTCTAATATAAATGACATTTGTCACTGCCCTTTATAGCAAAAGTTGAGTTTGGAGGTTAAGATTCAAAAGGAACCCAGAGGAAAGCAATCAACATTTAAAAATGTATTTTATAGGCAGTGTTCCAGATTTCAAATAAATTATATTCTAAAGTTCCATATGCATTTCCCCATAGAATTAATTTCCTTTCAGTGGACATTTATTAAGGAAGCACTTCTGTTTTTACAAAGGTATATAAGGTTATTGAAATATAAACACAAAAATAGTCTCTTCCTTGAAGAAGTTGTCATATTAGGTTCATTTCCTAAACTGACCTTTAGGCCCCTCTAACCAATCACTTAGTGGATATATTATGGTAACAAGCTAGAGTTAGGGATCTTAAGATTAGAAGAACTATATTTTGCTGGAAGGAAGACTTTTTCTATACCCATTAAAAATTCTAAAGCACATTAACTTATAGTATGTTATTTTGTCCCAATGACATCCATTTGAGAAACATACTTTAGAATATGTTATTCTGTAGTGTCTGATTCTTTATGACCTTATTTGGAATTTTCTTGGCAAAGATACTGGAGTGGTTTTGCTATTTCCTTCTGTAGCTTGTTTTTAAAGTTTAGGAAACTGAGGCAAGCAGTATTAAATGACTTGCCCAGAGTCAAACAACTATTAAGTATCTGAAGTGAAGATTTGAATTCAGGAAGATGAATCTTTCTGACACTGCCCACTTATGTAGTATAGCCATTTATATTGGAAAAGTAAGGCGCAAAGGTATTTAAGAGAGATGACCCAAATGATGGGTTATTTAGGGTTACAGCCAGAATTAAAGCTTGGGTTTTTGATTCCTAAAATGGTCTTTTTACTAGCATTTTTTTTTTCTAGTTCTTTGAGGTACTTAAACCCATAAACATTGTTTTTCCTGTTTTAGCAGCTCTGATCCTGTTGGATATTTGGGTGAAATCAGAAAGGTTCTACACTACCATAAACATATACAAATTAAATAGTTCTGCCACAATCATAAATACTTTCAAGGAACCTTAAACATTTTTTTAGGAATTTGGGCCAACCCTATATTTTTGCAGATTAGGCAGCCACCTGATTGATATTATTAGAGAAAGGTCCAAAATAAGAATAGTTTGCAAGTATAGAGTATTTCAAAAGTTCAAAGAGCTCTGCCCTGTGAGTTGAGTAGAAGGTGCAAAGACTATTATCCTTGTTTTACAAAGAAGAAAACTATAACAAAAGAGGAAAGGAATAGCAAACTTTTTTAAAATTATTTTTTTGGTTACGTGTAGAAACAATTTTTGATAATTGTTTTCTGACATTTTAAAATTTAGAACACCCTTGCCCTGGTAGTAAATAGTCTGATATGGGTTATAGCAGTACTTTCATGTAATGCATATTTCCATAATTGCTTATGTCATGATAGAAGACATATCACACACATAAAAATCTCATGAAGGAAATATAGTGGAAGATGGCAGGCTTTATTCTGCACTCAGACTCCAATGGTTTCTTTTTTGGCTGTGGATAGCATTTTCATCATGAGTACCTTGTGGTTATCTTTTTTTTTAATTAATTAATTAATTAATTTTTAACATTATTTTATTTGGTCATTTCCAAACATTATTCATTGGAAACAAAGATCATTTTCTTTTCTTCCCTTCCCCCCTCCCACCACCTCTCCCATAGTTGGTGCGCAATTCCACTGGGTATCACATGTGTTCTTGATTCGAACCTTGTGGTTATCTTGGAAACTTGCTTTGCTGAAAATGGTTTAGTCCTTCACAGTTGTTGATTGTATAATATTTCTGTTACTGTGTATGATGTTCTCTGGTTCTGCTCACTTTGCTTTGCATCAGCTCATATAAATCTTTTTCTGAACTCATCTTTTTCATCTTTTCTTATGGCACAGAAGTAATCCATTACAACCATCTATCACAACTTGTTCATTCTCTAAGTGATAACCCCTAAACAAGGTCACACAGCTAAAAGCATGAGATCAAAAATAAGGTTTTCTAACTCCTGGTTTAGTGTGCTATTTGTAGCTTCTCAGAACCTTTGGCCAAAATGATTAGAGTCATTCCATTGGATTAAATCTTGATGTCTAAAGAAAACAAAATTTAAATGTTTCCAAGATACAATGTGATCCTTAGTACCCATTTTTCCACTAGCAAAGCAGCTAGTTATCTAAACTAGCCTGTTCCATTCCACCTCTATAGGAATGGGCCAGAGGGATTCCTTAAGGACACTGGGGTGGGGGTTAGAGTTTTTCATCCTTAGTGTACAGGGCACCAGAGGGCACGTAGAAGGAGCTACTCACCTGAAAATTAGTGCTTTGGAGACACTTTGTCTGCCTACATTGGGAATTCAACAAACATTAAGTATCTGCTTATGCAAGATTCTGTGGTAGACACACAGAGGTGTGGAGCTAACCCTGTTTTCTGGTCCTTAGTCAGAGGGAAAAGATTTTTTTTTCCTGTGTTTCTTCTGTTAATGGCCACGAAGTCCAAATCTTGCTCCACGTGGATTAAGGCCTTTGGCCTAAGCAACTTGGTTTTGTTTCCTGGATGGAAAAATGACCAAGTCTTCTGTCTACCTGATGAAAACAAAGGCTTGTTCCATAGGATTTTAATTGCTGGGAGAGATTAACTTCAAAGCCCCATTTGTTACCTAGAATGGGTTGTGGGACTGTGTGCAACAAAGTACTCATGCTCCAAAATGTAAAAAGAAAACCCTAAAACAGCAGATTTTGATTCTTCTTGTTCCTTCTTGAGATTAAAAAAGTTCACACCTGGAGCAATTAGAATTAAAATAAAATTAATAAATATTCATAGGATGTATTTGCAAACTGTTTAGTGTGGTTAGCATTCTGGAGCTTGCAAGTTCTGGCTTTATTAATGGGTACCTTTTTTTTTCTTTTAGGGGTTGGAAAAACCACACTAATCCAGAAAGCCAGTGATGCTCTCAAATCCCTGGGCATGCCTGTTGATGGATTTTATACAGAAGAAGTTAGACAAGGCGGGCGAAGAGTAGGATTTGATGTGGTCACTTTGTCTGGATCAAGGGGACCTTTGTCTAGAGTTGGGTACTGATTTTCAACTTGTCGGGGTTCTTCCTCTCTGATGTACTTAAACTGCTTTGGGAGACTTGCTATTCTGATATGGAAGTTTATTGCTCTGTGAGCAACTTATAAAGTCATCACATTGAAAACTTTTTCTATATCCCTCCCTCTTATATATGGATATAATGTTTAAAAGGGGTAGAGCTTTGGGACCTGAGTGAATGAATCTGGATGTTTTGGCCCAGACCTTAACAATTTTCCCAGAGAAAATAAAAACACAGAAATAGGTTTGAAATCAATTTAATTCTGCAAATATTTATTGAATACTTGCAAACATCATGCTGTGCTGTGGGAAATATGGCGAGGAAGAGCTGTCATATGTATTATCCTGCAGATAATCCATATATAATTCTAATTAAAGCAAAATGTGAAAATCCTGGAAGAATTTCCAGCACAGGACTCTGTTAGTTCAGAGGGAGAAAATGAAATCACTTTGGGCTTCATTAAACATCTCCTGAATGCCAGCCATTTGCTAGGTCCTGGGAATAGCAATCCAATTATGACAAAAACTCCTGCATATAGGAACTTTCATTCTGCTGGGGAAAACTACCCTTACATAGGAGATGGGAGGGAGGAAACAAGCATTTATTAGCACCTGCTATGTGCCAGGCACTGTGCTAAGCGTTTTTACAGATATCTCAATTGATTCTTGCTGCAACCTCGTGAGGTGGGTACTACTATTAAACCCATTTTGGAGTTGAGGAAACTGAGGAAAACAGAGGCTGAGTAAACTTGTTCAGGGTTACAACTAGTAAGTGTAAGGTCGGATTGGAACTCAGGACTTCTAGACTGACTCTAGACCCAGCTCTATCCACTTTCCTTCCAACTGTTTTTTAACATTTACTTCTAGATACACGAGGAAGGGATAATGCACTGGACTTGGAAATGAGAAGACCTGGGTTTAAATTTTGCCTTGCATGTGCATTAGCTGTGTGGCCTGGGACAAGTCACTTAATGTCCCAGAACCTCAGTTTCCTTTTCTATTAAGTATGATCAGTATTAGGACCTACTTCACAGGACTGAGAATCAAATGAAATAATGTTTCCAAATGCTGTAGTGTAAAGATCCAATTTTTATCTAATCTTATTTTTTAATCTTTATATTCCCCAATGCCAAGACATGCCTGGTACACAGAAGGAGTCTAATGAATGCTCACTGAAAGAATGAAAAGTAAATATGAAATATGTCCCTCCTAACAAGGACAGTGGGTGGAAGGAACACGAACTCCCCCAGGAGGAAGCTGGTGGGACTTACAACAAACTGTCTTTCCATTTAGGTCAGAGCCTCCTGCAGGACTGCGTGAATGCCGCGTGGGCCAGTATGTGGTTGATCTTCCTTCTTTTGAGCAGTTAGCTCTCCCAGTGTTGAAAAATGTGAGTATTTAAGGAAAGCATCTCATCTTCCCAGACACCATTGCCATTAGGGGACACTCTGCTGACCCTCTGACCAGTGTCATGCCTGACTCTGGGGCCTCACTTGTGGTTTTCTTGCCAGAAATATACTGGAGTGGTTTGTCATTCCTTTCTCCTGCTCATTTTACAGATGAGGAAACTGAGGCCAACCAGGTGAAGCGACTTGCCCGGGTCACACAGAAAAGTTTATTTCTAATTGATGAAAGTCCAGTTTTATACTTTATGGCATCTAGGCCATAGGCTGAGGTATTTTATTAAATATGTCCCTCATACTTAATCACAAGAGAGGTCAACCACTCATTTTCCTTCATTTAAATGCAAATGGGTTTTTTCTTTCCACTTTAAAACAGGTTATTTAACCTTGTTGAGTTGAGAGCTAGAAGGGAACTTGGAGGTTCTCTAGCCCTACTTTTACAGTTAAGGAAACAGACCCAGATTGGTGAAGGGACTTGTTAATTATCACAAAACTAGTAAGTGGCACATTCAGGACTTGAACTAAGATTTTAAAAATAAGATTTCCTTCCTCCTGTTATTATGACAGTTTGCCTTTTGCTAGAAAGATAGGTGGAAGCCACTTTTGGAGGATATCAAAAATCTGAATACAGAATTTTTTTTTTTTATAAGCAATAGGGAGACATTTGAGTTTTTTGAGCAGAAGAGTATCTTGATTAGACTTGTGTATTGAAAAAGGGAATGGGTGGGGTAGCTAGATAGTACCAGGATTAGAGTCAGGAGGTCCTGGGTTCAAATATGACCTCAGACACTCCCTAGCTACTTAACCCCAGGCAAGTCACTTAACCCAATTGCCTAACCATTGCTTCTCTTCTGTCTCAGAAATGATTCTAATACAGAAGGCATGGGCTTCATTAAAAAATGGGACACGGGGGAGGGCTGTGGGTTTTTGTTGTTTGTCATTTGTCTCAGAGATTCTGTGGAGGGGGAAGAATTGGAGGAAAGAACAATTAGGCTATTCCAGTTTTGACTCTGTGATTACTGTGAAAAGGTGCCTCTTGCTGCTGAGGTAGGTTGGACAACATCAGAGGCCACTTAGAGAATTTGTAATTTATCTCATAACCTTGAGCAGGGGATCTGGTGAGATATAGTCACTGGAAAGTGGTTGTGGTTGTCATTTCTGTCAAGGATGGTCTGGCTGGAAAGGAGTCAAACAAGAGGAGAACAGTGGAACCATGAGGCCTCCAGGAGAGAAATGTTCAGGCTCTGAATAGTGGTGATAGCCTCATTAGTGCATAGGGAGGAGAGATAAAAGATATAGAGTGCATGTAATACTGACAAGCCTTCCTAACCCATTGGATATTATGGGGAGGAGATAAGGAAGCATTAGAAATGACTGGGGGCATCAGGATGCCTCAGTGGAGAGAGAGTCAGGCCTGGAGACATGAGGTCTTGGGTTCAAATATAGCCTCACACATTTCCTAGCTGTATGACCCCTGCAACCCCTACTGCCTAGTCCTTATCCTCTGTTATGCCTTCCAACCAATATACAGTATTGATTCTAAGATTCTAAGAAGGTAAGGGTTTAATAAAAACAAACAAATAAATAAATAAAACCCTATACAACTTATCCTGGACCTCCCTTTCAAGTTTCACTGGATACTATTTAGCAGAAGAGTTACCATCCAACTGTAATGAATAGATTCAACAGAGGCATGGAAAGTCAAGAATTAGTTTTTTAATAGAAAGGCATTTGATTTCATGCATGAATGGAAATCTAGAGCTTAGGAGTGACAAAGGTTAAATTCATATCTCAAGTTGTCCTTTTCTGGCTAGAATCCTACACACACACACACACATACCACCCCAACATCCATAAGGTCCATGGTCAGAGAGAAGAAAAAAAGGAAAACCAAAAAAGAAATGCAAATGAATATGATATAGTAGGAAGAATACTTTTTTATGATCAAAGATAAGATTTTAAATCTTAGCTTTGTATTTGTTTTATGACCCTGGACAAGTCACTCTATCTCCAGATTTCACTTTCCTCATCTCTAATGGAGGATTTTGGAATAGTTGATATCCAAGAGAACTTTTTGTTCTAAATCTATGATTTTGTGAGCCTAAGACATTTCAAGTTACGACAGACTTGTTGGCAAATTGGATGTGTGTCCTTAGAACAAGTAGAGAAGCATATTGATTTTTATTTACTTTGCTTAACATGCACACTGTATACATAGCCTAATAGAAAAGTGACCTTATAAACTTTTTATATTTGCCTGTATGATTGCATAGGAAATCAATTTTTTATCTAAGTAAAGAACTTGAATCATTTAGGAAACAAACCAGAAGTTCTCCTATCCACTTCCATCTTGATTATTAAACACAGGCTCTCACAGCATCAGGGGGATAAAGGCTCCAGATATAAAAGTCTTAATTCTGTGCCTCCATGTATGACTTGTGAGTCATCTGGATTCTGTTCACTTTTAAGTAGGAGAAAGTGAATTTGATTGGGGCTTCAAGAAAAGATGGGAAGAAAAACAAGATGGGGAAATAGAAAGAGTAGAATTTTGAATGTTGCCAATTTAGCTAAGCAAATTGAAGACCTGAGCATTAGATTTGCAGAAAGGACATTTAAACTGGAATATGCCATGTGAGTTATCCAGTGTTAAAGATTTCTTAATTACTCAGACACTAGAGGCTTACCATAACAAGGTCCATTATCACAGAATATGTGATACAATGAAAGTCTTCAACTCTGGCTTTGAGTAGAATATTTGGGGCAGAGTTGGAAGGTGAGGTGAAGAGGGAAGAAGGCATTTCTTTTGCTGCAAGCCAACGTTTTTCTTAACCCATTGATATACAGAAAATGTAGAGTGGGTCTTGGAAAATTTTATATTTCAAGTCAGATTTCAGAAAAATGTTACCATTTCTGATGGCATTGAAACTTTTAATATGGTTATCATAAAACAGGCATTTGAGATTTTAAATCAAATAATTTCTTAATATATGTCTTCTTATCCATTAATATAGGGAGATAACTGCAGGTTATATTTTTTCTATGAGTCAATTTGGATAGTGGAAAGAGAACTAGATTTAAAGTTGGAAGATGTGGGCTGAATTCCCAGATTGTAGGGATATAATATAAGGAAAATAGGTGGTTAGAGCACCAGGCCTGCAGTCAAGAAAACCCAAGTTCAGATCCAGCCTCATATACTAGCTGTGTGACCCTAGGCTCAAGACAGTTAACTGTATTTGCCTCGGTTTCTTCATCTATAAAATAAACTGGAGAAGGAAATGGCAAATCACTCCACCAGAGCCATAAAGAAGATACAGAGTATCCTATTTTATAACTTGCAGCCCTAAAAGGATAGCCAGGTAGCTCAGTGGATGGAGTCAGGCTTGAAGTGGGGGGTCCTGGGTTCAAATTTGGCCTCAGATACTTGTTAGCTGTGTGACCCTTGGGCAGTTCACTTAACTCTCATTGCCTAGCACTTACTGCTCTTCTTTCTTGGAACCAATACTTAGAATTGATTCTAAGATAGAAGGTAAAGGTTTAAAAACAGGAAAGAAAAGAAAACCCTAAAAAGGACCATGAAGAGTCAGTCACAACTGAACAAGGGTGGAATATTAACCTCAGATATGGTGATGTAAATGATTGACCTCACAAAGGCAAAGTAGTAATAGAGTATGTTAGTAAAGGTAATAATTTATGTGAGTAATAGGTAAGAGTGTTGGATTTAGTAAGAACTGAGTTCCAATTCTATCTCAGACACAGCTGTATGACACTTGGCAAGCCGCTACCCTTTCAACCTCAGTTTTCTCATTTATAAAATGGGAATAACACCTCCTACCCGAACAGGTTTGTGAGGATCAAATAAAACCACAGGTACAGGGCTTTGCAAGTCTTAGAGTGCTATATCAATGCTAACTAATAGTATGGCAATGTGTGATAGCATTGTGAAGATTGAAGAATATTTACTTGTAGTTCTATGGAAGGAAACTATTATTAACAAAATAGAAAAAAGGAGGACTAATGAAACTGAATATACAATTTAGAAAATTAGAAAATCTGTAAGTAATCCCAAAATAACCCCAAAAGATAGAATCACATGTCTAGAATTAGAGAAGAAATGAGAGGTCATCTAGTACCTCTCTCTCATTTTACATAGGTGGTAACCAAAGCCCAGGGAGGTTAGGTGATTTATTCCAAATCACAAAAGTCGACCGTATCATAGGCAGGAACTGGAACTCAGGTCTTCTAGAATCTGGTTAATCCACCAACCACACTGCTGAAAGAGACATTCTTGAAAATAAGATAAAAAATAAACACGTTGAGAGGTAGGAGTAGAAAAATACTATAGAATTGGTCAACAAAACTAAAATCTATTTCTTTGGAAAGACTAACAAAATCAATAAACCTTTACTAATCTAATCTAAAGAAAGGAGGAGGAAAATCAGATTGTCAAATAAAAATCAATAAGTTGAGAGTACATCAGAGAAGAAATATCTGAATATTCTAGAGACAATTATTTTTTGTATTAGGCTTGTGATTTCAGTGGCATAAATAATTCTTTGTAAGGAAACTCCTTATGCAGGTCAGCATCCTACCTGCAAACCTGAATCTTAAGATCATTCTTTGGACCACCAAAAGGCCCAGGATCATATTGTGAGTATTTGTCAGGTGTGTGAGTCTTCATTATCCTGAACCTAGGTCTCTAATCCCTGTACTATGCTTCCTTTACTACGCTATGATTCCATTACCTAATAGCAACTTTGAGAATTTAAAACAAATGGAAGACTATTTATAATCATGTTAAGCATCAAATTAAGAAAACATAAAATAGACATCATCAATAATCCAGATTCAGAAAAAATGAAATTAAACTAGCTTTAAAGGGTCTACCAAAGCAGGAGGGTGGGGATGGAAACTTGTCCAGGCAGACACCATTTTTACAGGTGAAGTATGCCAAACATTTAAGGAGTACTATACTATACAAATTATTCTCCAAAATGGAGAATGAATACATTCTACCAGACTCCTTTAATTAGACAAATAGAACACTGCCTAAGCCAGGGAAGAATAAATCAAGTACACAGAACTACACAGAACCATAGACAATGTTCATTAATGAATATTGACTCAGAAATTTTAAATATAATATTAGTATAATGACAACAGCAAGATACCTCCAAAAATTATCTACTGTGACCAAGTTGAATTTATTTCAAGGATGCTAGGATACTTCAGCATTAGGGGAACAATATAAATAATCATAAAGAGACACAATTCTAGAATGAAACCACTTAGTGACATATTACAACATTTTACATGTCTATTTTGGTCAGACCAAGGTTTTCCAGAAAACAAGAACATTTGTTTTGAGAGTAGAAATTGCTTTTAACTCTGAAATAGATGCTACCAAAGAGTTGAGAAGCAACTTGGGAAGTAGGAGAGAAAGTAGAAGAGAATTCTTGTATAGAGAAACCTATTTTCTTAATATTTGACCTAGTAACAGTACTTGTATTTTTCCAGACCATTGAGCTTGAGACAAATTTAAGAGAAATCAGCTTCCAGTGGGTACATACCTCTGAAGGTGTACCCCAGATATATATCTTATAAAGTTTATTGGAAAGTGTAGACAATCATTTAATTTTTACAAAGGATAGGAATTGACCACAAAGGGAGTATTATATTTCCTTCTTATTTTAGCTTATCCTTTAATCAATATGTAGGCATCAAAAGCAAAAGCGGCCACTGCCCTTTAGTAGAAAAATGTTAGCAGTGAAGCAGACTAGGACAATGCAGTGGAATTTCACTATCATGCTCTCTTCTAGGCTGAACCATAACCAGAGTGAATTGATTTGGGATTTTCCCCAGGTTACTGATATCTGGTGGGAGAGGGAGTGTGTTTTCTCCTAAAGCAATGCTTCTGCTTTTATATATACCATTTTTCCTATACTTTGAAGTCCTAAGCTAGCCTTGTCATATGATCACCCTTCTTCCCTCAGGCTTATTTTCCCCAGCACCCCTCTCCTGGGTCTCCCAGCCTCTGGGAACCTTTCCCTCCTTCAGGGGTACATAGGTGAATATATTGTAGGGTTCTTGGCTAGACTCTCTCTAAGGGTCAGGGCATTTCCTGCCTTCCCATGCCATCCTTTGCAACATGGCACTATCTTTCCAAGCTACCCTTTCTTTCGGGAGCTCCACTGAATTTGGTCCAACCAGATATAAGAATTATTATTTATGACTCCTTTTCAAGTTTCATTCTTTAGGATCATATTATATGTGATACCATCTGTTAAAATGAGATCTTTCTGCTACTATATTTCTAATCTCTGAAATTTCATTAGAGATTCATTATTTTCTTAAAGGCTTCTGTATGCTCCTTGATATGCAAATATCTCTGGGAAAAATAACCCTATTTTTTCAGTTATTTACAGATTACTATGAGTTAATTTTTTTCATATGATATGCAAATATCTCTGGGAAAAATAACCCTATTTTTTCAGTTATTTACAGATTACTATGAGTTAATTTTTTTCATAATCTTTCCTTTAGTGGGTGTGTTGATTTTTGCATTGGATGGGAACAGAGAAATGCTACTTAGAATTTGGGAGGAAATAGTCCAAGAAGAAGGGAAAATATTTTAGGAAGGAAGTCTGGGCATACATAAGATGAATTTCACCTGCTTCATGATTTGGTCCAGGGTGGACAAAATTTGTAGACATTGTAAGATCATAAAGAAGATAGGCAGTCCTTCCTTGAAAAGATTTTTAAAAATTATTGTTAAATTATGCTGGAATTAGAGTGTTTGCAAACAAGTACAAACAATTTCTCATCAGCTTTATCCATTTACAAATACATTTTTATGACCTTTCCAATACTTAAACCCAAATGAACTCCTAAAAAAGTTCTTGAAGGAAATTGGTTTTATTGTTGAATTTGATACTGCTATTTAAAAAAAAATTGTTTTTTTCACCAAACCTATGATTTCTTTGCCTTATATAATTATCACTAAGAAAAGTTACTTTACCAAAGCAGTATTTGTGATTTTTTCTTTTAGAGAGATACCTTGGATATTAAGAGGTTAAAATGACTTGTCCAGTGGCACATAGCCAACATATGTCAGAGATAGGACTTAAATCAGTTTTGAATCCCACAGTTTGCCATTTCTGCCCTAACCACTTTACAAAAAAGAATCAAACAAATTTGTAACAGCAAAATACCAATGTCTTATCAAAAATTTGAAAATTTATCAAAACAATTCTCAAATCAAGGGTTTTTTTTTTCTTCTTTTTGGCAATTCTCCCTTAACATTCACATGAAAAAATTTGAGACAGAAATACAGTAGGAATTAGTGGGCAGATCTTTTCTTCCCCTTTGCAAAAAAAGTACACTCAAATAGTAATAATAGCTATTACTTATATGGTGCTTTAAGGATTGCATAGCAATTTATAAATATTATCTGCTCCTCATAACAACATTGGGATGTAGGTTCTCTATCTTCATTTTTTAGATGGAGAAATTAAGGCAAACTGAGGTTAAGAGACTTATTGAAAGTCCCATAGCTTAATAAATGTCTGAGGCTAAATTTGAGCTTAGGACTTCTGATTCCAAGTCCAATGTTCTATCTGTTGTTGCTAGCTAGCTGTCTCAAATGTATAAGTTCTGTAGCCCAGGGAGGACCTATTCATTTCTTTGCAAATAGTTACTTTTCTGAAAATGGATTATAATATATTCTTATATAATAATAAACTCTATATATGTATTTTCATATTGGGTAAGCCAGGATCCTAGATACCTTAATCACTGAGTAATGGGAGAAAGGGTAATAAAATTGTCATATCTTATTGGATTTTCTTGGGTATAATGCATTAATCACTCTGTAATTAAAAAATTAATGGATTTTTAAAAGTTAATTCAGAATTACTGAGAAAGTTTTTTTTTTAAACCTTATTTCCCATCTTAGAATCAACACTATGTGTTGGTTCGAAAGCAGAAGAGCAGAAAAGGCTAAGCAATGGATGTTAAGTGACTTGCCCAGGGTCATACAGCTAGGAAGTGTCTAAGGCCAGATTTGAACCTGGCTTTCAGTCCACTGAGCCACCCAGCTGTCCCCAAAATAGTTTCTTAACAGAATATTCAGAGCTCTGACTGCTCATCTTTAATGAGCGGCAGCTTGGTAAGTAAGGAGAAAACTCCAGCAAATCAATGGATTTGGGATCAGAGGCCATTTTTTTTCATATCCTAGCCCTGACATTTACAGCCATTTGACTGTAGGCAAGTCATTTCACCTTTATGGTCCTTAGTTTTCTCATTTGTAAAATTACGGGGAGAGGGTAGCATCAGTACCTTCAGCTTCTATGTTCCTATGACTGTGGTTCTTGGATTTGTTATTTCTTGAATTCCCACTGAGGAAACTGACAGAGCTGACATTTTTGTTTTTTTTTTACATTCTTTTGAAGTGAAGTCATATGATTCCATGCCCTCCATGCTTATAGGGAATGGGAATGATGCCACCTTTCTTTAAACAGGCGCCATTATTCAGATTTTCTGATTAATTCCCATGTTCCCTAGAACAAAGGGGAAGGAGCTGGGCTGTCAGTTACCATAGACATTCCCCATTAATTCAAGATGGCTCCTGAAATCTAGACATCAGGGATAGTATTTTCGTTTTAAGACATGTCACATTTGATAAAGAATACCCTAAAGGCCTCTAGAAATCTAAAATTCATCTTAATAGATTGGAACCTCCCTCCATACCTACTTAGGGTCTAAAAACCAGTTAGGTATCAAGGGGATCCTGTGGACATTGAAAGCCAGGGGCAAGAGGGGATCCTTATGATGAGGCTATAAAATTAGAAAAGGGTTCCATCTGTATAGAAGAACCCCCAACCTCCTACAACCCAGAAAATGCATGACAAGGTGAATGTTAGGCTGAGAAGTGAGTTTGAAAATCTGAACTATTTTATGTCTTCTTCCAGCTTGTATTTTTATCCCTTGGTGACACTAAATTGATGTGCCACTGGACTGCAAAAGTATTTTGAAATCTTAATGTTCCATGTAAATATATATAAATATTTAATCATAGTGTAACATATTTAACTAATAACTAAAGTTGAATACAAGACTTGTTTGCTTGTATGGTGATTATGGTTAGAAGACTCTCATCCAGGCTTTAAAAATTATGTAAGAGCTTCATCTTTTTAAAAAGTTAAATTATTTTCTTTATTTTCCTCTTTCTCTTATCTTACTTCTCCCTTGTTGGGAGAGGGAAGGGAACAAGCCCCTCACAACAAATATGTATAAGCAAGTAAAAATTCCCAGATTAACCTGGTTCAAAAAATATGCCTTATTTTAAACATAAGGGACCATTCTATTGCAGAGCTTTCCCCTTGGCCTGCAGTGTGGAGAGAAGTATTGTAGCAGGACTGGAGAAAGTAAAGTAGATTGGGAAGATTATTGGAGAAGCTGGCGACTTGGGACTTGTGTCCTGCTTGGCTCTGACATTTAATTCCTTTCCTGACCTTGAGGAAATTATGTAGCTTTTCTAGGCCATAGTTCAGAGTTGCCAGTTCCAGTGTCCAGAGGGTATAATCAAGCTCTCTGTGTGCCCGAGAAAGCTGAAGGAGAAAATGCTTGCTTTGGGTGACTGAAAAGAGGGGGGTAGGGCATGCAAGAAAATGTCCTCCGGCACTGGGAAGAGGGAGAATTGAAGCAGCTCCCCAGTGCCTTGACTGTGTACAGGTTCCATGGCTTTGCCAATGCAGCCTTAATTCATTATCTGTCAAATGATGGGATTGGACTAGATGACTTCTAAAGGTCTTGGCCCTATCTGTCTCTGGGTTTCTCTGTGTCTTCTCTCTCTCTCTCTCTCTCTCTCTTTTCCCTTTCACTATCGTCTTTTGTTCTCCTTTCTCTCCTGTTTCTTCTCTCCCTTTCTCCCTCATCCTCTGTCTCTTTCTACCTCTGCATTTCTACCTTCCCCTTCTCTTTTTACAATGATCAGAGAAATATCTCTGGTTCCTCCCTTACAGGATTGTTTTAAGTCTTTAATGTGATAACATTAACGAGCTGTAGAAATGTCAGCAATTATTATCTGTATTAAATAGGAAAAACAAAAGACCAGGTGTTGCAGGTTTGAAAGGCATACAATATCTGCTTCTAAATCAACATGAGAAATCATCACTTTCTGAAGAGGGAAAAAAGCAAAACCCATTGATAATGAGCTTGTATGCTGCTGGCATTTATGGTTCCATTGGAACCTCATTACAGCCATCTGTGAATGGCATGTTTTGGGACTACTTCATATATTAAAGCACCATATATATAAGACTGCTTTTGGTATTGAGAAGAATAGACAAGGGTGGGGGCGTAATAGCTTCTTTAAATATTTAAAGGGCTGTCTTATGGAAAGTGAATTGGTTTGTTTTCTTTGATTTCTGAGGAGCAAACTTGGAGGTACTTGATATAAGGAATGACTTAATAATATATAGCATTTATATAGTTAAATATTATTATTATTATTTATTAATATTAACTTTACCTAAAAGTGAAATGGAAAGGTAGTGTGTTCCCTCTGATTGGAAGTCTTTAAAGAAAGGCCGGAACACTACTTGTGAGATGTTGTAAAGGACATTCTTTCTCAGAAATGGATTGGACTAGGTGCTACTGAAGTCTCTCCCAATTCTGAAATTCTGGAATTCTTTGACATTATTGTAACTAATTCCAAAATGGTTCAAGATAAAGCCATTTCACTAAATACTACTTTATATAGTCATCAGATCATAAAGTTAAGCTTGGATGAAGCTTCTGAGGCCATCTTATTTAACCTCCTAAATTTACAAATAAGGAAACTAAGACCCAGGGAGATTAAATCACTTATACTCAGTTATATAGATAGTAAATTTTCTCAGATAAGATTTGAACCTAGGTCCTATGAACTTGAGTCAGTTCTCTTTCCACTGTATTGCCCATATTGTGAGATTCCATTCTATCACCTTTTATCAGAAAATGCAGTTTCTCTTAAGGTCAGTAAGTCAGTAACCTCAATTCCTTATCCCCTGAGTTTCTACAGACAAGTGTGTTTCCTATTTTTTTTTTTTGGCAAGATGTGAAGTCTTAAGGAAGTAAAATTTTCAAAGTGAGCATTTCCATTTGGTTGGAAAATGGAATTTTCACATGTGTCCAAATGTCTCTTTTCCTAGCAGTGTTTGAATAATGTAGGCGTGATTTAATTTGGGTGAGGATTCTTGAGAATTGCAGGGAGGGTTATTGGGTTTTGTTCTTTTTCTTTAAAAAATACACACACACACACACACACACACACACACACACACACACACATACATATATACTTTCAGAGTGTTACATACCTCCTGAATTGGCTGCTTTCAAAACTGTCACTTTGACATGCCAAAATAGAGTTCCATTTGGCTTCCAATAGTGCCATAGGAAATTCACAAGGCTCCATAATTATTCATAGAATCTTGAGATGGAGGCAGAAAAATGTGTCCAACACATCCTTGATAAGAGTCATGCTGATTGAGACTGGCTTGCACCCAGAAAGATAAAACCTGCTGGTGAGGTGGATGTCTTTTGTGCATGTCTGGGAGACAAGTGGCTGCTGGCTTCAATTCCATTTTCTCTCTATCGATATCAGTGTTCCTTCTGAAGAAAAGGCCTGTGCTAATCAGTGACTTGCCCTGAGAGGGGGAGATGTGCCAGCCCCTCTGCATCACCTTTGCTGATTGTGGATGTTCATCCTTCATTTTCAAAGAGGACCAGTGACATCATGAGGGTCTGATAGGATGTGGAGGATTAGCTGTTTTGGAGCCCCAGGGCTTACTTTCCAGGACTACTTTCCACTTGCTTCCCCATTGGTAACAGAGAGATTTGGACATTCAAAAGGATAAACTGCCTCAGAAATTTTTATCTTTTTTGTCACATTGCTTATGGACCAACCTCCATTGTGTAGAAGAACTAAGAAATCATGTGTTATAGTGGGAAAAAGTTAGGAATCAAGCATTTTTCTTTTTCTTTTGTTAAACCTTTACTGTATATTGGTTCTAAGTTAGAAGAACAGTAAGGGCTAGGCAATGGGGATTAAGTGACTTGTCCAGGGTCACATAGTTGGGAAGTATCCAAAGTCAGATTTGAACACAGGACCTCCAGTTTCTAGGCTTGACTCTCAATCCACTGAATCACCCAGCTGCTCTCAGAAAAGCCTTCTTGTAGAAGATGAGATTTTAGCTGAAACTTGAAGGAACCCAGGGAAGATTAGAGGCACAGATAAGGAAGGAGACCAAGTAGGCCAGTATTTGTTGTTGTTAAGTTGTTTCAGTCATGTCTTACACTTTGTGATTCTGGGATTTTCTTTTTCTTTTTCTTTCTTTTTTTTTTAGCAAAAATACTAGAGTGGTTTGCCATTTCCATCCTCAGCTCATTTTATAGATAAAGAAACTGAGGAAAATAGTGTTAAGTGACTTGCCCAGGGTCACACAGCTAGTTTGTGTCTAAGGATTTCACTCAAGTTTTCCTGACTCCAAACCTGGCACTTTATCTATTGTGTTACATAGCTGATCTTAGGCCAGTATTACTGGATTATAAAGTACAAATAAGAGTTTAAAATGGAATAAGACTGAAAAGATAAGAAAGGATAGATAGAGATAGATAAGAAGATGGATGGACAATAGAGATAGATTAGATAGTCACTAGATAGATATTCATAGTGTTCTCTGTGGTACTAAAAATAATGAAGATATGTCAATTTGAAAATGACTGAAATAAATTATAATATACAAGCATAATGGAGAATTATTCTCATGAAGAATAAAGAAGAGGAATTCAGAGAATCGAGGAAAGACTTCTATGAAGTGTCGCAGATTTAAGGAAATAGATCCAAGCAAACACAGTGACTAGAAATATAAAGAATCCCAACCCTAACCAGGAGTTGTACTGAATTGTACTGACCAGGCCCAGAGATGGAAGGTCCTAGGTTCCAATGGGACCTCAAACCCTTCCTCACTGTATGACCTTGAGCAAGTAACTTAACCCCCATTGCCTGGCCCTTTACCACTCTTCCACTTGAGAACTAACCCATATTATTGCTCCTAAGACAGAAGGTTTGGGTTTAAAAATAAAAAATCTGAGGCAAGGCTTCCTGACTTCCAAGTCCTGAGAGGAAGAGGGTATTGCATTGCACTTGAGAAATTTCCTAGTGTTTTCAAAGATTATGAGCTGCTTCCTGATGCAGAAGTTCATCTTTTTCATCCCAATGTTTTACTGATACTGCATGGATGTGAGTTCTAAAATGCTCTTGTCTTTGAAGAACAATGGAAAGATGCCCTTTGTTATAAGTAGCCTGAATTATTATTATCAGCAATAATTGTGTGCAGGAAGTGACAAAAAAAAAGACATCATGAGGGACCGTACAATCAGAAAAGGAGGCAAACTATATTGAATAGAGAAAGAGTGTTAGATTGGTACTCATGAAATGTCAAAAAAGTTTTTAAACCCTTCCATAACTGGACCTTTTCATGCTTTTTCACTTTTGCATTTCATATGCCCTTGCATAAGATACAAACCAGGAACACTGGCTTCCTTGTTCTTTTTCCTTATCTCTGCTGCCCACCTTCTCTGCCTTCCTCCTAGTCTCAACTAGAATCCCCCTTTCTACAAGAAGACTTTTATGGGCCCCAGTACCTTTCTCTGAGATTGTCTACAATTTTTCATGTTGGTATTTTGTTTGTACATAGCTTTTTGCATGTTGTATCCCCCATTAGACAGCTCTTTGAGGGCAGAAACTGTTTTTGCCTTTCTTTGCATTCTCAGTGTTTCAGACAGTGCCTGGCATATTGTATACACATAATAAATACTTGTTGACTCAATTTAAAAGACTCACAAAGAGGAGGCAGCTAGGTGACTTAGTAGATTGAGGGCCAGACCTAGAGACAGTAGGTCCTGGGTTTAAATCTACCCACAGAGTCTTCCTAGCTGTGTGACCCTAGGCAAGTCACTTAATCCCTATTGCCTATCTCTTACTGCTTTTCTGCCTTGGAATCAATACATAGTATTGATTCTAAGATGGAAGGTAAGCTTTTAAAAAAGAGAGAGAGACCGAGACTAAGGCTTGCAGTGCTTCGAGTAGATATTCTTTGAAGGATTTATGAGATGATATGGACAAGCATAATAACAAAGTGCGATGGCATGGATTATGACCTGTAGGGGTGGTAGCAGAATCAGTCAACAAAATATTTATTAAGCATTGATTGTACACTAGTGTGCTCAGATGCTGGTGATACAAATAAGAAGAATAAAGCAAAATAATTCCTTCTTGTAAGGAGTTTACATATATAAAAGTATATATTTGCATATATAAACATACATATGTATTCATATGTGTGTATATATATATGGAGAGACAGAGAGGAGAGAGAAAGAATAAGAAAAATAAATACTAAGTACTTTAGGGAGCTAGGTGGGACAGTGGATAGAGCATCAGACATAGAGTCAGGAAGACTCATCTGCTTGAATTCAAATCTGGCTTCAGACACTAGCTTTGTGACCCTGGGTAAGACACTTAACCCAGTTTGTCTCAGTTTTAGCATCTCTAAAATGAGCTGGAGAAGGAAAAGGCAAACCACTTCAATATCTTTGCCAAGAAAACCTTAAATGAGATCACGAAGAGTCAGATGCGACTGAACAACAACAAAATTTAGGGAGCGAAGTCAACAGCTGAGGATGGGGATAGGCAATGGGCCGTCATGTAAAAAGTAGATCTTGAGGTTTATCTTTTAGAAAGAGGGAATTCTGTGAGAGGAAGGGGAGGAGGGAATACATCCCTAGTATGAGGGAGAGTCATTGTAAAAGCATGGAAATTATAGGTATTGTGTATGTGAAGGCCAGCCTGGGCTGGAAGGAGAATGTACTACAGTAAGCCTACAGACATAGGTTTAGTTTGAAGCTAAACAGAGAACTTTATATTTCATTCCAAAGGCAGTAAGTAGGAAGAAGGGCTGGGAGTTTATTGAGTAGGGGATTGCCATGGTCATATCTGCACTTAAGGGGGGAGGAAGCAGCAAACATTTTGGCAGTGCTGTGTATAGCATGGATTTGAGCAGGTTGAGATGGGAGTCAGGAGGCTGTTACAATAGACTAAGGAAGAGGTGATGGCATATTTTAGACCTGATCTAAAATCCTTGGATCAGAACTCAAATCCATGGATATTTCAAAGTATCTTGTTTCCTCCCTTTTTGCTCTTTTACACAGCCCTAGATTCTAAACTGAATTGAATTCCAGTAGGCCTGAGAATCACTTAACATTAAAGTGGCTACAGCCATAGGTAGTACCCTGTTTAAAATCCTATCCTGTGCTCTGGTGGTAGCATGGTATAGTGGAAAAGAACTCTTAAATTTGTAATCCGAGGTTCAAATCCTGCCTTTGCTACTACCAACTCAAATCATTTCATCTCTATGGATCTCAGTTTCCTCATCTGTAAAATGAAGGGGTCCTTTTTAGTTCTAAATGTATGATCCTGTGACTTTATATTGTCAAGTGGGAATGATGAGTTGTTTGGAGAGGAGAAGTCCTTTAGTGCTGAAATGTTTCTTTCTAGTCCTGGTTAAGTGGGGTATGAAGTTAATACTATTAATGACAAAGAATAGGAGCTGACATGTATGGACTGTTTTAATGTTTGCAAAAGCACTTGACAGAGACCTTTCTTATTTTATCTTCAAAAGAGCATTATAGAGTAGGCACTGTTTTTATCCTTAATCTAAAGGTGAGGAAACTGAGGTAGAGAGATGTTAACTGGTTGGCCAAATTGTCCGAGGCAGAATTGGAAGCCAGTTCTTCATGACTGCCACGTCCAGTGTTCTTGCCACTTTGCAGCCTCCTTATTTGTTGCTGGGGGCAGCTAGGTAGTACAGCTAGGTAGTACAGGATAAAGCACTGGGCCTGGAGTCAGGAAGACTCATCTTCCTGATTTAAATCTGGCCTGAGAAACTTACTAGTTGTGTGACCCTGAGCAAGTCACTTGATTCTGTTTGCCTCAGTTTCCTTATCTGTTAAATTACCTGGAGAAGGAAATGGCAAACCAGTATCTTTGCCAAGAAAACCCCTAATGGGGTCACGAAGAGTTGGAAACCACTGAAATGACTGAACAACAGTAAGAACGTTTGCTCCCAGTAGTACCATTGTATGGGCTTTGCCACACCCTATATGCATTGGTGAAAAGTGAGAAAAAGCACTGCTCATCTCCCAGAGACAATTTGAAATAGCTATCAAGGACTTTTAAAAATCCTTAGATGAGAAATGCTCTGTAAATAAGCCTTAAGGACAGTTTTCAAAAATCATTTGGCCCACACATGTCTCTGTAGTATACAAACAGCATTCTTCATCCAACATTCATTCATCTATTTACCATATACCTTTTTTCAATGAAGTAAATGGTTGTGGAATCTGAAAAGGCTAGACAACCATTAAAAGTTTTTGAGAAGTTTAATATCTAGCTGTGGGAAATACAACATGAATACACAAATTAGCATAGCAATACTAATTGTGTAATAAACATCTGCTGGTATAAAATCAAGGGTTTCCCTATGTGGTGAACAATTGCAGAATAAGAGAATGATCAGAGCCAGATTGAGTCAGTCAGGGAAGGCTGAGGTTGAGAACTGGCCTTGGAGTCGGGAAAGACCTGGGTATGAATCCTGCCCTTAATATTTACTAGTGTGGGATCACAGGCAAATCATTTTGTTGTTCAGTTATGTCTAACTCATTGTGACCTATTTGGGGTTTTCTTGACAAAAATACTGAAGTGGTTTGCCATGTCCTTCTCTAGCACATTTTACATGAAGAAACTGAGGCAGACAGGATTAAATGACTTGCCCAGAATCACATAGCTAGTAAGTATCTGAGTCTGGATTTGAACTCAGGTCTTCCTGACTCTGGACCAGGCACTCTATCACCATGCTATCTAGCCACCTTTTACTTCTGTATAGAATGAGGATTATGACAGCATCTGTTTCATAGTTTTTTAAGAATATAAATCTGTTAACTAATATTTTTCTTGGAAACTAGATTTTGTAAATGTTTGATGGAAATAGATTGGCAGAAAGGACATCACAGGGGTAGGGAGAACAAGCCTACCTACATTTAGTGACCATCTTTTTGTGAATCTTAAAATTTCTCAGACTTTTGAATCTTAAAAATTCTCAGACTCTACCTTAGAACATTTGGTTAGGACCATTCCCCATTTTAAAACAATGAAGGGACTTTGGTTAGGAATGTCGGTGGGAATTCTAACCTTACTCCACCCATACTTAGGCATACTTTAGGGGAAGATAAAGTTGTAAACTCCTTACTGAACAATTAAAAAATTATTTAACCCATACTTATAGTGAGGCCAAGCCCTTAAGCTAGGTCTATTTTTAGATCTAATACAAAAGGGTGCTAAGTACCTATGAAGATCAAATTAATCAGGCAACTTGCAAAGGACAAGATTAGTCTATTCAAGTATGAATTACTCAAAAGTTTTAGTCTACTCAGGTGTGAATTAAGAATGGTCAGTCCTTTGGAAAACTGTGTACTGTGTACTGTAGATGTAGAAATTTAGGGGCGGTGACAGGAGAAAATTTTCTTTAAAAGGAAGGAGCTGGAGGGCTCTGGATGGAATTTAGCTTTGGAGCTGAATTGGAGGTCAGAAGTCAGAGGAGGCTGCTGGGGCTCTGAACTGAGTGCAGCTTTCTGAGCTAAACTGGAGGGTCTCTCTGAACACTAGAATTTTGCTTGGAACAAAATCTTGTGGTAAGTTGATAAAAGACTGACTAGTCTCTCTTAAGGCTCAGGCCCCCTCATACTATATTTCTCTTGTTCTCTCTCCTTTTTTTTCATTAATTCCTTAATTTGTATTAATCAAAATCTCCATAAAACCCAGCTGACTTGGGAATTTCATATTTGGGTTTTTTTTTCCCATGGAGACCAATTTATTTTTGATATAAAATCAAGACACTAAAAATTATCTTTACAGTTTTGTCAATTTAAAGTCTTGAAACCATATTTTTGCAGTAATAGTTTAAGGCAACCACTCTTTTATCTGTAACAGTTTATGGCAACCACTCTTTTGTCTGTAACATCTTCCTATGTGTTTGGAAATCTTTTCACACCCCTCCCCATAGCAATTGATGGAGACGTGGGTATATTCTCATGCATCAAGCAAGACTCCCCTATTTTTAATTCAACAAGTGTTTATTAAGCCTCTTCTAAATGAAAGACACTTTCCATAGAATTGAAGATCAAGATTCAGATGGAAATTAGGTACAGATCTAGTGGAAATTGTGTTTAAAAGAGGTCAGAGAAAAGACACTTAATAACTGATATTTCCTTTTCTCTAAAATGAGTAGAGATAATAACATATTACTTACCACAATAGGTTATTATGAGGAAAGTGCTTTGTAATTTTTAAAGTGCTATGGAAATATGACTTTTATTACTGTTAGTTTTCTTTGAGCTCCATATTGATTTCCTTTAAGCTTGGGTCACTTGGACTTTGTTTTTGTTTTAAAAAATTTATTTGACTTCACCTTCATTTCAAAAATATTTTTCCTCCTCCTTGACCAGGGAGTTATCCATTGTAACAAATGTTAAAAAAGAAAGAGAAAAAAGAAGGTTCAGAAAAACTAAACAAGACACCAAATGAGTCTAACTTAATAGGCAGTTCTCCATAGCCATTTATTTTATTAGAGTTCCTTCTGCATATAGAGGAGGAAGCTTTATTTTTTTAGTCTTTTCCTTAGGACAAAAGTTTGGTCATTATATTTGCAGAGTTTAATTTTACTTTTTAAAAATTGCATTTTTAGTTTTCGTTGTATGTGCATATATGTATGTGTATTATATGTGCATATTATTTTCCTGGTTCTTTGTATGTACTTTTACTTCAGTTCATATATGCCTTCCCCTGCCTCTCTGTATGGTTTTGGAATAGTAATCTTCCTTCATATTCAGATACTGTAATTTATTTAGGTATTCCTTAATCAATGGGCATCTACTTTGTTTCTACTTCTTTGCTATTACAAGAAGTGCTATTACAGACTATTTTGGAATCTTTCTATCTTTAATCTTCTTGAAGGCATGTGTCTAGCTGTGGAATGTCTAGGTCAATTTCTTTTAAAATTATTTTTTCAGTTACGTGTAGAAATAATTTTTGGCAATTGTTTTCTGACATTTTAGGATTCAGATTTTCTCCCTTTCTTTCTCTCTCCAAGGTGGTAAATAATCTGATACAGGTTATACCGATGCTTTCATGCATAAACACATTTCATAGTTGATTGCTCATGTTGTGATAGAAGACATGTCACACATACAATAAAAAACTCATGAAGGAAATAAAGTGGAAGATAGCATGCTTTGATCTGTAATCAAAGGCCAACAATTCCTTCTTTGGCTATGGATACCATTTTTCATTATGAGTCTGTCTAATCACTTTCTTAACATAATTCCATCTTCCTTACAGAATGGTTGAGTCCTTTTTCTTTTTGTTTTCAGGAATGCAAATAAAAAGCTTGGTCATTGGAATAACTATAGTGGTTAAATAGGTGGTGATGAAACAACTTTCATCAAAATATCAATTACAAAGGCAGCTAGGTAGCTTAGTGGAAAGAGAGCCAGGTCTGGAGATAAGAGGTCCTTGAGGTCCTGGATTCAACTCTAGCTTCAGACACTTCCTAGCAGTGTGACCCAGGGCAAGTCACTTAACCTAATTGCCTGGCCCTTACTGCTCTTCTTGCCTTGGAATTGATACTTAGTATTGATTCTAAGATAGAGGGTAAGGATATAAAAAAAATGTCAGTCACTTACCATTGGGAAAGAAAGTTTTCTAGGTAGCCATAGTCCTAGTCAGATTTGGCAGAGATCATTTATTAAATGGCTCTGGATTCCCTAGAAAAATTATTTGTTTCCCATGAGTAACTGGTTAATATCCAAAGGATAGTGGACTTATTCAGGTGTATTCACCAACTTAAACTCAGATCTTGTTGGTTGACTGGGATGTTTATAGAGGAAGGAAAAATGTCTTCAGTTTACACAGTGGGAATTTGGTATCAGATTTAATATATTTTTAAAATCCACAGGCAGATGCTGGCCACAACCCTGGGAAGAAGGTGTGCATCATTGATGAGATTGGGAAAATGGAACTCTTTAGTCAGACTTTCATTCAGGCTGTGCGTCAGACTCTCTCCAGCCCGGGGACTGTGATCCTTGGCACAATACCCATCCCTAAAGGAAAGCCATTGACACTTGTGGAAGAAATAAGAAACAGAAATGATGTTAAAGTGTTCAGTGTAAGTATAAGTAACTCTGTTGTCCCAAACATGTAAGGAGGGAATGACCCCAACAGCAAGGAGTCCAAAAATAATTTGTATTTATTTTGGGAGTGCCTTTTTACCCTTAAAATTTAATGTGCATGTATCTGACTTTCTGGGAATTCATAACACTTAAAATCAAATCATAAGGCTAAGCCACAAAGACCAGACCAGAATCAGGAGGAGTTGAAAATCTCCCTATATTTCTCATCTTACCTCTTTGTCTCTTCACCCTCCTTACCTTGGAATACCCTTGGAATATTTAATTTCCTTTAGAACTCAACTCAGGTGTCACCTACTACAAGAGACTATTCCTGATTCCTCTAAGCTGCTATTTTGTATTTTTTTATATGCTTAAATGTATACCTGTTCTTTCACCCTAAAAAATATAAGTTTTTTGAGAACAGGAACTATATTGCTATTGCCTAGCACATAGCAGGTGCTTAATAAATGCTTGGTGATAAACATTAACTCATAGCTTCCAGAAGCAACGTGGTTTAAAGAAAAGACTGTTAGCTTAAGACATAGGAAAGATACAGGTTCCACAGGCTCTCTACTAAATATAAATCTTGTCTTTCTTATCTGTCTTCTACTGGAGATGACTTATTGGTTATCAGAGGCTAGCACCTCCCATAACAACTGGAGTCCCATGCCCCATGTGCCACAAAATTTGCGCCTCAGCCTTTGGACTCCAAAGCCACATGAGGGTACACCCTAGATGAAACTGCACAAAGACAATAGTCATTCTCGATCACCGAGAGACTACCACTGGCTATCTCAACATATTGGCAGTTCCTACCAAGATATAGACTCTATGAGAATGGGTCTAGGAATGGATGGCCCTTGGCTGACCAAGTAAAATTTAAAGAGAAGAAATACCAGAAGACTACAAGCTGCTGAATCTTTTCAGCTAAGTCAACTGACAAAACTCTTACTGGGATATAATGAAATGTTATTAGCATCTATAGAAGATGTCCCCCTACAATGATATAATTGTAGATCTCTGAAGTCTGGAATTACCTTATTTTCTACCATCTTTTTTACTTTTCTAGGTTTTCCTCCCTTCTCTATTATTCTGTTTCCTTTTCATTCCTAGTTGGTGATAGTGCTTATAACTGACCATTGTAATGCAAGTTAATGAAGTCAAGGAGTGTAAATACATTTAAGGACTCATTATTGACAATAGCTGTAGACTAGCATTCAGGCTGCTGTATGTCATCATGTAACCATGTAACCATAGTCAATATGACCATAGATATGACTATTGACATTTAAGTCATGAATTCATGAAAGCAGCAACAAAGCATGAAGACTTAACCTAGCCTTCCCAGGCCCTTAAGCGGAGAGATCTTGGGGAACATAATTAAAGACTCAATTTATTTTTCAAAGATTATAGGATTTCAAATTGTTTTCTTTCTAAAGTTGCAGAAAGCTTAGATGTTCTCTGCTCTTTCTCTTATTGGGCCTTATATCATATATATATCTTATAGATAAGGAGTTCTTTGTGATGAATATAGTGTTTCTAGGGAGATAGGTAATGGAAGATGATTGGCCATAAATACAGATTAAGTTATCAAGAGGTCAGTAGGTACAAATTCCAAGTCTGGAAGTCTTGGGAACTGCTGGTGTTCAGGTCTTGAAACAGGAATGGATAAAATTAATCTAATCTAAAAGTCCTAACAGATCAGACAAATGGTGATAGTCAATTGACTTTTAAGTCTAGAAGTTAAAGTCTAAAGATAATACCAACATTTTCTTCTCTCTAAGACTAGAAATGAAGACAATACTAACATTTCCTTTCTTTAGGATTATAAATTCAAGACAGTACCAACATCTTCCCCTCTCTAGGATTAGAAATGAAGACAATACCAACATTTTCTCTTCTCTAGGATAGAAATTACTCCTCTGGTAAATGACTAGTCCTGTGTTGTCAATTCCCTCTATTAATGCAGGTCAACACCTTCCCTGAAATTTATTGCCTTAAAAAGTTGCCCAGAATAGAGGCAGGCCATAGGTCCGCTACCACAAAACTGCCTTGAGTATGGCCCAAAATAGATTAAAATATAATTGGGAAATTTTTATCAAAATAAAAAATTTAAAAAGCATAGATTATGTTCATTTGTAGTTTTCTAAGTCAAGAATCCTTATGTGTGCTCTCCATTTCTTTTTGAGTTTGACATCACTGACATAGACCCAAGTATTACATATCTAATATATATCAAAGACAAGACTTGAACTCAGATCTTCTTAGCTCTAAAGATAGCTCTCTTAGCACATAGTCATTTCAGCCACTTTCAGGTGTGTCCAACTCTTCTTGATCTTTTTAAAAGGTACTTATTGGAATAGAAGGAGAAATCTATTTAGAATCATTGAAAATGATTTTTCCATTCTTTTTTGGCACTCTAGCTAGATCCTAGACAGTGAGTCTTCTGAATCCAGTTTTAGAAACATAATAATGATAATAGCAATAGTAACAATTATTATGATTATTATATAATTTCATTTATACTATTACACATTATATAATGTGCATAATATATATTAGATATATCAGAGAATTTTAATAGCTAACATTTATATAGTGCTTAAAATGTGTCAGACCCTGTGCTAAGCACTTTACAATTATTATCTTTTATTATCCTTAGAACAACTCTGGTAGTGAGGTGCTATTATTAGCCTCATTTTACAGATGAGGAAACTGAGGTTAAATGATTAGCTCTGAGTCATATGGCTAGTTAGTAGTGTCTGAGGCCAGTTCTATTCAGATCTTCCTGATTCCAGACCCAGCACTCCATCCACTGTACCACTTAGTTGTCTTATGATATTTTTAATGTTCTTTTATAGAATTTACTTAATGTAATTATTTTAGAAAATGGTTATTTGATTCTAGTAGTGAATCAATTTAAGCAAAAAATACCTTTCTTAAGAAAGAACACATATTTATATATGTTATATATATATATATATATATATAATATTTTATATATTTTAGATTTACATTTCTTGGTAACTACCTGGTTTAGGGGTTCTTAGCACAGAGCTCATTATTCTCTCCATATATTTATCTGTCCATCCACCTGAAAGTCTTTAAAGAAACATAATTTTTTTTATTCTTTGTGCTCTGCCCAGTCTCTGTCCATATCAGAGTCCTCATCATTAAATTAGGAAGTTGGATTACATAGTCATTAAAGAATTGTGTGGCTCTGATTTTCTTCAACATTATAATCCTGGGTCATTCTTATTCATCCTTAATAATAATAACCTCATTTATATAACATTTTGAGGTTTCCAAAGTGCTTTACAAAATTATCTCAAATGTTATCCCTAGGGAGTAAGTACTATTATTATCCTTATTTTATAGGTGAAGAAAAAGACCTTTTTATTCCATGTCCAGCATTCTATCCACTGTGCCACCTAGCTGTGATTAATCATTCAACTTCTATGCTCTACACATCTTGTACTAGATTCTACATATATAATTTTACATGTACACATACACATGTGCACACACATATGAAGTTATATAATTATAAAGAATGAGAAACTACCTACTCTCAAAGAGCTTTACATTTTATCAGAGTAGACCACATAAAGAGTTATCAGCACATTCAGTAAAAAACTGACTTCAGTACCAGGAAAAACTGTGTTCAAATCTAGCCACTGGGCAGATTATATAATCCCTCTTTGCTCTAGATAACTTTGACATTCTAAGATAAAGAGAGGGTGCCAACCAGCATTTGTAGACAGTTTGCTCACGTAGGAGTTCTTTGTACTAATGAAATCACTGTCTTTATCCTTAATGGCCGTTAAGGAAATGGCACTTTCTCTACCTCATTGTTCATTTGCAGTTATCTTATGTGTTTTTCACTCTTAAATTAAGTCATATTTATTCTGAGCAAAATTGGAGTTGCCCAATATGAAATCATTCATATTGGATGGCCAAGGAGTTTTGAAGTATTTATTTCAGTAATGTCAGAACTATGTTGAGGAAAAAAACAAAATGTTTTGATTATCATATGTGGAGGGGACCCCATTGTCTCAGAGGCTGTAACAGTGGAGGGCTAGCTTTGGGTGGCCTGGACCCAGAGACAGTCTGTTTTCTGAGAACCAATTTAGCTAGGTTGGAAATAATTGAAGTATAAGGGGACAATTAGGTAGTGAAGTGGATAGAGCACTGGACCTGGAGTCAGGAAGACTCATCTTCCTCAGCTGAAATCTGGCCTCAGACATTTCCCAGAAGTATGATCCTGGGCACAAGTCACTTAACAAAGCTGTTTGCCTCAGTTTCCTTATCTATAAAATTATTTGGAGAAGGAAATGGCAAACCAATCTAGTATCTTTGCCATAAAAATCCTAAACGGGTTCACAAAGAGTTGGACATGAAAAAATAATAGCTAACATATAATAACCCTTTGGGAATTACACAGTTCTTTATATGATCCCATTCAGTCCTCACAAGACAGGAAGTATAAGCATTTTTAATCCTGTTTTACAGATGAGGAAACCAAGGCCAAGAAGGAAACTAATTTCCTCAAGGTTGCAGCAAGAGTTAGAAGTATGTTGTAAATGCCAGACATCTACCTCAAAAAAACCACATTCTTTTTACTATGCCACACTGACCCTCTAATTATGTATCCATTTCGTTTGCTGGAGAGTCATACACAGGACAAGGAAAGATGTCATAACTGGCATTCCCTCTGGCTATTTTTTACCTTGAGGAATTGCGAGCTGGTTCTTTGCATCAGAAGGTTTGCTCACATCCCTCTTTCTTTTTGTTTCTTTCTAGCTCTGTCTTATTGATTATGTCTCTTTCCTCCTTTGCTTTTTCCTTGTTTTCTGTTGTCTAACTCTATTTCTTTAGCTCTTTTCTGTCTTGTGTTTGTTAAGAGGATGGCGGGGGAAGGAGTTCTCATATCATGAATGCCCTCCTTTCCCCATATCATGTCAGATTACTCTCTGTCCTTTACTGAGGCATTATACACTATCTACACGCTAGATTCTGAGATGGTATTTTTCTCCTGAAAAGTCAGTCTTTCCATCTTGAAGTCAGATTATTTTCGAATCCCTCTAGTGTTATTGGAGCAGAAAGTGAGGCTCATCCGAGCCCTTACAAGAAGACAGTGGGAATGGGCAAAATGGTGAGCCTGGTTTTATTTCAGTTCAGACCCAAGACAAAGTCGACTCCATCCTCATGTTGTACCAAGGTTTTAGTATAGTCACTACTACATTGGCTGGGCTTTGGCAGTTTTTTTTTTCTTTTTGCTCTGATGGGGTATTTGTTGTAATAACATTTGAGCCATAAACCTAAAGGAATGAACAACTGGCTTTTTGGAAACATTGAGTCTTGTCAAGGCACTGAGTACATTGAGTGCTCTGATAAAAGTTGCTGTAGTATCCCTGAGGCTTCTTTGGTTCTAAATTTTAAATTCTGTTTTCTTCTACATGGATCAGATGTCCTCATCCTTTAGTTTTTATATGTCCTGAAGATATTTTTAGCAACTATAGAAGTTAAATGTGTTTCCCCTGGAAGCATGTCACAAATTCTCAATAACTATATCATATGTCTTACACTATTTGCCATCATTGGTAACTTTATACACTTTGTGACATTCTTTGACACTCATTCATTAATCTAACAGTTATTTCATGCCTTGCCTGTGAATTGCATTGCTCAGGGTTCTGGAAAATAATTAATAAAAGAGGTAAGATAATGTGGATGAACTTGGAATTGGGAAGACCTAGGTCCAATTTATGCTTCACCACCACTTAATAGATGAGTGACTGAGTAAGCCATATAACTGCTCTGTCACTCAGTCTCCTCATCTGCCAAATGGGAATAATAATAATAGCCATATATTTGTATAACCTAAAAATCCAGTGTGGCATAATGGAGAGAATGCTGCAATTATAGTTAGGAAAACTTCCTTTACAGTCTTTTTATACTTTATCTCTCCTTCATGCACTCTGCAATCGATTGAAATTGGTTTATTGCTGTTTCTCTCACAAGACATTCCATTGCTATTTGTTGTTAAATATTTTTTAATCATCTGTCTCTTCATGACCCCATTTGAGGTTCTCTTGACAGAGATGCTGGAGTGGTTTGCCATTTCCTTCACTAGTTCATTTTACAAATGAGAAAACTGAGGCAAAAAGTTTTAAGTAACTGCCCAAGGTCACACATATTAGAAGTATTTGAGGCCATATTTGAACTCAGGTCTTCCTGACTGCAGGCCTGGCAACTTATTCACTGCACTGCCTAGCTGCCCCTCCTTTCCCTCAGTCAATGCATATTAAGTGTCACTATATGCCACATACTGTGCTAAGCACTGGGGATATAAGAAGGGGCAAGAGATAGTCCCAACCCTCAAAGGGCTAATAATCAAATGGTGGAGACAGAAAGCAAACAAACAGATTAATAAACTATTGATTAGATGAAGAGGATATAATATGTCTGAAGTAAGATTTAAACTCAGGAAAATGAGTCTTCCCGAATTCAGGCCTGGGCACTCTGTCTGCTATGTGACTCAGCTGCCCCCTCGATCCCCATACTACATGCATTTTCACTCACTGTCCCCCATTGCTGGAATTTTCTTTCTCTTCATTCTCTGACTTCCTTCAAGTTTCAGCTAAAATGTCACCTTCTACAGGAAGCTTGTCCCAATCCTTCTTAATTCTAGCACCTTCGAGATTACCTCTAGGTTATTCTGTTTATATGTCATTTGTATATAGTTGTTTGTATGTTGTCTTCCCCATTAGATTGTAAGCTCCTTGAGAGCAGAGACTGAATTATTTATTTATTTTAGCCATAGCACTTAGCACAATGCGTGCACATAGTAGATATTTAATAAGCTTTTGTTGACTTGATTTGAAAACTGCCTTCAAACTTTACCCCTGACACCAGCTGTTTAACCAATCATATCACTTCAGACATCTCAAACTAAGCCATAGAGAGGTTGAGCTCTATTGATAGAGGAAATTGCTATGTTGGAGAAGTGTAATCACAGATTCTTAGAAGATTATGTTTCTAAAATGCCTACAAATCTTAAACTGCTATATAAATGTCAGCTATAATTATTATTGTTACATAATTAAATAAAATATAGAGCTTTCCCTGATAAGGTTTATGAAGCCTACAAGGATTATAATCCTGGAACTAGAAGAGACCTTGGAGACCCTCCAGTCCAAACTATTGATTTTATAGATGAAGAAACAAAGAATTAGGAAAGCTAAATGAATTGCCCATAGTCACAGAATCTGAACGTAGGACATTTGACTCCAGAACCAAGTCTCTCTGCACTGTACCATGTTACTTCTTTTTTAAAAATTAAATTTTCTTTGTTGATTTGTTACATTAAAATACACCTTCTCTCTCTCTCTTCCCCTACCAAAGAAGGCATCATTTGACAAAAAGATATATGTATGTATAAAACTATATTGTGCTTATTTCTGCACATCAGTTCTTTCACTGGAGATGAATATGCACAAATCACTCTTCAAACAATATTTCTATTGCAATATATAATGTTCTCTTGGTTCTGCTCATTTCACTCTTCATAATTTCATGGGAATCTTTCCATTTTTTAAAATTAGCCTGTTCATCTTTTCTTATGGCATAGTAGTATTCTGTCATAATAATATGCCACAATTAGTTTAGCTATTCCCCAATTGATTAAAGGGGTGCCTATATTCTCTCAGATAAATGCCATCTTAGAAGGTTCTTTGTTCCTCATAAGTTTATCTCCCTATCCAAAGTATAATCTTCTTGAGAAAGCTCATATCCTTAAGCTCATCATGTGATTCTTATTGTTTAGTGATATCTAATTCTTCATCACCCCAAGTGGGGTTTTCTTGGCAAAGATACTGGAGCAGTTTGCTATTTCCTTCTCTATGTCATTTTACAGATGAGGAAACTGAGGCAAACAGGGTTAATTAATTTGCTCAGGGTCACACAGCCAATAACTGTCTGAGGCCAGAATTGAACTGAGGAAGATGAGTATTCCTGACTCCAGGGCCAATGCACTATCCACTTTACCACCTAGCTGCCCTCAAGAGAACATATAGTAGACAGATACTTCATAAATATTAATTGATTTATTTTCAAGTGTAGAGACTGAAATCACACAGAAACATCTTCAGATTGACCTGGAAGGGCTTCTTAATTGGGACATATCTACATGTTTTTTTCCCAGTGAATTTTTTGGTGCCTTTAGTTAGTATATTATCCATTGAAGGAATAAAGGGAATGATGGGAAGTCTGAAGCCTAGCGCTGATTTTTTTTCTTTTTTTTCCCACAGGTTACAAAGGAAAACAGAGATAGCCTTTTGCAAGAAATTGTGACAGCTGTGCAGAGCTGCCGAAAGTAAAGCTCGTTTGTGCTAAATGCTTTCCTGTCAGCTAAGGAGTGGTGTGTTTCAAGTGGTGTCTGATTGGTACTCAGCCCATTTGGCTTTTATGCCATCAGGTTTATGATAACTGAGTGCTTGAAACCTTTGTGGCTCCTCCAAAGAAGTCTTGACAGATGTTTTCCATAAAATGTTTAAAAGATCAAATTAGTCTTAATGCTGGATTGACTATACAAGATTAACAATCCATTATGGTTTATTTATGCTTAAAGCTTTCTGTTTATTTCCTCTTGCAGTCGTGTGCATGATTTGGGTTAATTATGAAATGAGAAATGGTTTGGAGAATATTAGTTGGAATTTGCCCCATTGAAGTTTATAAATATGTTCAGGGGAAGGGGGGAAGAAGAGTTCACCTCTTAATCAATTTTGCATGTCATGAAAATCAAATTCCTATCCAGGTGCAGCATTAGTCTTGTGTAACTTAAAGTGGCATAAGGGTTTGATTTATTATTATTATTATACCAAGAAGAAAAATTGTTTAAAGTCCTTTCCCCATATTTTGTTGTTGTTGTTTGCTTATTTATCTCTTACAAATATTAAAATAAATAAGGTAGTTGAAAACAGGTGGAGACTCATATTGAAAATATTGTCTTTTAAAAATTTGGAATTCTTTGATGTACTCATAGAGAGGTAATATCACTCAGAAGGCTAGGTAATAGAGCTGGAAGCTCAGGCCTTATGAATTCTAATTCTAGCTCTGACATCCTTTGGCTGGGTTAAGTAAACATGATGTTTAACCTCTCTGTGGCTTGCTTTCCCATCTATAAAATGAAAAAAAAAAAGATGAGAAAAAGTCTCATCTTGAGGTTATGATAATGATCAGTTATAAAAATGAGGCTATTTAGTGTTTAAAAGTATGCATGGCACTTTCCTTACTACAATTCTGTGAGATAAGTAGTACAAGTCTTATTTTTTCCTGTTTTGCAGATGAGCAACCTCAGGCTTTGAAAGATTCAGTGACTTTCCCAGGGTGACAGAGCTTCTATGGTTCAGAGCCAATATTCAAAACCAGCCTTTTCTTGGATCTAAACTCATATTCCTTTAACTACATCACATTTGTTACTGAGACACTTAGGTATATAATATACAGAATGTCTTTAGAAATGTAGTTATATAAAACACACTGTTGAATATCCAAAGGTTTTTTTTTCCACAGTCTGGGTGTGATGAGACCTTTGGCTTTAATGTAGCACAATTAAAGTTTGGATCATCAGCTCAATGAAAAAAAAATGTAGTTAACACATTAGACAGACTTAGAATTTTAATCTAATTTGAAAATGAACTCACTGTATGTGTACTTCTCAAAGCCTTTGTTGTTCCATTCAACAAGCATTTATCAAAGTCAATCTAAGAAGCTGTCATATCAGCATTTTCCCTGGTACTTGAAAAATAACAGTGAGTAGTAATTATCACTTACTAGATGCTATGTATTCATAAAGGGACTAATACCTGTGCTCACAGAGCTCAAATTTTACTGGTTGCAAGAAGACCAATTAACAGGCAGATATTCCAGAAGAGGTTTGATAGCGCAGGAACCAGGGTAGTAGTGTAAGTAGAGTAAAGGGTACAGTTGCAAAAGAAGTTATAGAGGTAGAATCGACAAAATTAGGTTGATTCCAATCTTACAATTCTGAGTGACCTGGAGGATGATGGAATCCTTAACAGAAGTTTAGATGAAGAGCAAATCTAAGGGTTGGGAGGGAGATAATGAGTTCTGTTTTAGACATATTGAGTTTAAGGTTCCTCCAGGAAAACTAGGAGGGCATATTTGGCAGAGACTTCATGGAGGAGGACTGAAGTTGAGAGGAGATATTAAGATTGACTATATAGAGTTGGCAATTGGGCCAGTGACAGTCAATTAGTTTGCCAAGAAAGAGTATAACGAGAGCAGAAGGAGAGAGGGGAAACGGACAAAGGTAGAGCCTACTACATAATGCTGGAAAAGACTGGTAAAAAAAATTTTTTTTGCAAGTGATAGATTTTGGGAACCCTTTCTGTCCTGATTTATAAAGTTTATTGCAAAATAAGGCTAATGGTACTGGAATGCATGCAAAAGGCTAATGGTACTGGAAAATTGAAAAGAATAATATTTTATATCATGACTGACATACATATCCATACAATATATTTTTGTGTGTTCAAGTGCACACTCACTGAATATCTCCTAGTTTTTTTTTTGTTTGTTTTTTCTTGAAGGTGTCTTAAATTCAATACACCTAAAGGAGAACTCATTGTCTCCCTTCCACCCCTGAATTTGCACCTCATGTAAACTTCTGTTAAGGACCCCATCATACTCCAGGTCACACAGATTTATAAAATTAGAATCAATCTAATTTTGTTGATTCTTCCTCTGTAGTATCTTTTGCATCTGTGCCCTTCACTTCACTCACAAAATCCAGTCAATATTGGGGGCATCCCTAAATTTTATTGATGTTAAATTTCCTAGCATTTTTCTAATCTGCAACACTGGGCAAGCTCTTAAACTAATTCAGTCAGTCAGGAAAATGCTTTTTAAAAAATAGTTACTATATCTCTAGCCTTTATTATAAAAGGGAGTTCCAGCTTCTGAGTGACCAAAAACATAAATAAGACAGAACCTTGACATGTGCCTGTTTGGAAAACACTCACTATTCTTTTGAGGTACACTCACATGATCAGAAAGTAGGAAACTGAGATAAATTTGAGTAGATAAACCTAAATCCACAAGTATTTATAAAGGGCATACTATATTCCAATTATTATGCTAAAGGCTGCATCCACAAAGAAAAAGAAAAAGCAGTAATGTGCCCTCAAGAAACTTGCATTCTAAAGTGGGAGACAATATACAAATGACTGTGTAGAAGATATATGCGGTTTAAATTGAAGATAATCCCATGGAAAGCACTGGTAGAGATGGAGAGTAAGAGGTATCTTTTAGCAAGTGGGATTTGAACTGAGTATTGAAAGAATCCTAGGTTACTAGGAAGTGGAGGTGAGAAGAAAGGACTTGGGGAAGGGAAAGTATGTGAGAAAGGGATGATGTAAAATTTGACTTGGTTTTTGCCAAATCAGACCAAATAGGACTCTAGATTATGTAAGGGTAATAATTTTAGGGTTGTAACTTAATCTAAATTAATTTTGGTCGCCAGGGAATATCCCAAATAAAATACCCAAGTCAGTTTCGAAATTTTATGGTGGTTTAATTAATATAGAGGGAAAGAATTAAGGAGAAGAGAGAGGGAAGGGTATAGGATTTCTCCCACCTGGCCTGTACCAAGGGGAGTTCAAAAACATCTGCCACAAGTTTTTTTCAGAGGCTTTCCTAAGATGATCGTGTTTGGAAGGTAAAGAAGAAAAGAATCAACCTAAACTCTAAGAGAGCTCAGTGAAGATGCCTCACCTGAGCTGGGCTACTAAGCTTCTCCCAGTATTATATCAACGAAGCTCACTGCCAAAGCTGGACAATAGCTGCCGCCACGCCAAGATGCCAAGACGTTCAACATGCTACCGCCAGAGCCACCTCTCTGCGCAAACAGGCTGGAGAGAGGAAGTGACACCAAATATATAGACTGTTTTTACATCACTTTCCTATGTCTCACATGTACCCATGGTAGCTTAAGCTTAACTTAGGACAGCCCAGGGGTCTATCAGTTGTTTCTGATTTGTCATTTGCTAGCACATGTCCTTCATAGGCCATCCTTCTCAATAATTAATCCTTAAGTAGGGGTGTAGGCCTTCCTGTTTTGTTAGACTAAGTAGGGTAGGTTAAGTAGGTTAAAGTTCACAATCCCCCTGATGATGATTGGGAGGCTAGTCTCCCCAATTGATCACTAAACATAATCATCCTGCACCTCCAAATTTTCTAACTGCAGATGCATACATAATTTCACCTTCTAAGAGGAAACTACAATAGTTAGATAAAAGAGAGAAATAGAAGAAAGACAGCAAAACCAATGTTTGCTGGGCACATTGACAAAAACCAATTAGGGGACAGTCCCCTTTTGGCATAAGAGTATACATTCAAATAAATGTTCAATCAAACTTCAGTTCAATCAACCACACCCAAAGTTTGTTCTGGATCTTGTAGTGTAGGTTTTCTGGCATCTTTCTGCAACAGTTCATTCTTTGTATTTAGGAGTTAGCATGCTTCTTTCCTTGAAGATCTTTCTTGAACAAAAATTTAAATCTTGTATTCTTATTAAAATACAATCCTCCCCTGAAGTTGGTGTTGAGAAACATCCAGTTCAGCTCAGAGGATGCATGGTTGAATTATGGGATTGTATGAGTCAATTATCAAAAGAAGGGAAAAACAAAAACCCCAAAAATATAAAGAAAAAAAATGGAAGAAAGTTAAACTTTTGGTAGAAAGAAAAAAAATTCAAAACCAGAAACAAAATGTCAAAATATATGTATGTAAAATGCTGAGTAACCAAGAATAAATTCATAATAGGCCCTTGTATTAGGGTTTAATAAATTTCTAACAGACCTTTGTATTAGAGTCTAATTAAGGTAATTTCTAATCCCAAAAGTCTGTAGGACAGAATGTAGTAATATTTTACTTACCCATTTGCAGCCAAGATTATAGGAAGTTGCCATACTATAAGAAAAAAAAAAAAAGAATTAGAATTTTATTTTGATAGGGAAGTGTCATTCCCTGGTCTGATTTTTTGTCATTCTGTAACAGTAAAAATTAGTTTCTCTGCTAAAAGTATTATGTTTTATGAGGTTTATTAAAGATTAAGAAATAAAGAAAATACAAAATAAGAAAGCACATGCCTAAGCAAGAGGCCATTCATAGCCACTTACTCTACATCTTTAGAGAAGCGAGTGTTTGGAAGCACAAGCAGGAAGAGAGAGCTCCTATAGGCTTTACAGCCAGTTTAAATAGAAATTTTGATCTTGCCCAGGTGGGGATCTCAGTGAGATTAGAGGGCATCTTGGGAACTAAAGCAAGGACTTCTGGGGATTGAAGTCCGGGGTTTAAATCTCCATTTTTACAATTCTCAGGGATATGGGGAGCCAGGATGATAGCCAAACTTCGGTACTTGTCTGAGTATTTCACAAAGTATAGATAAAAGGAAGTCCTATGACTTAACATATGTCGAGCATCGCAACCTCAAGTCTCACACTAGGTTCAAGTCCTTTTGTATTGGTTTAGAAGTGCATCAATCTGTGCTCCTTGTTTTTTCTTATTCCCATTTCCTAGAATCAGACACAAACATTAATCACGGTCCCATAACATTTTATCAATAAATGGCAGGTTCCCACAGTTTAAAACTTTTGGGTATGCATTTATATTATAGCAAGTATATATATTCATATATATATAATTTAAATTTATATTACTGCAGAGAAAAAAATATTAATTGTATGTACCTTTAGTACAAGAAATGAGAAAAAAGGAAAAAATCAAATATTCTAATCTAAATAAAAGAAAAGCAATAATAAAAATGAGGATAAAAAATCAGGAATTCAATGTGTTCTCGAAAACAGCATCCACTGGTGAATGGATTATTATCTCCAATGCATGTGATAGGATACAGTCAATCTCAACAGAAGATGCTCTCTTCACATGTGATCAATGAATCCAAGAGTCCTTCTCTCCAATCTTTATAGATGTTGGAATAGTTAACAATATTTGGAATGGCCCTTCCCAGGAAGGCTGAGTTGCTCCAGTACACTAGAAATTCTTTTTTTTTTTTTTAATTTTTAAACATTATTTTATTTGGTCGTTTCCATACATTATTCACTGGAAACAAAGATCATTTTCTTTTCCTCTCCTCCCCCCCCACCTTTCCCTCTCCCATAGCCAAGACGATTCCACTGGTTATCACATGTGTTCTTGACTCGAACCCATTTCCCTGTTGTTGGAATTTGCATTATAGTGTTCATTTAGAGTCTCTCCTCAGTCTTATCCCCTCCAACCCTGTAGTCAAGCAGTTGCTTTTCCTTGGTGTTTTTACTCACACAGTTTATCCTCTGCTTGTGGGTAGTATTTTTTAGATCCCTGCAGATTGTTCGGGGACATTGCATTGATACTAATGGAGAAGTCCATCACCTTCAATTGTACCACAGTATATCAGTCTCTGTGTACAATGTTTTTTTGGTTCTGCTCTTTTCGCTCTGCATCACTTTCTGGAGGTTGTTCCAGTCTCCATGGAATTCCTCTACCTTTTTATTCCTTTTAGCTCAATAGTATTCCATCACCAACATATACCACAATTTGTTCAGCCATTCCCCAATTGGCGGGCATCCCCTCGTTTTCCAATTTTTGGCCACCACACAGATGCAGCTATGAATATTCTTGTACAAGTCTTTTTCCTTATTATCTCTTTGGGGTACAAACCCAGCAGTGCTATAGCTGTATCAAAGGGCAGACAGTCTTTTATGACCCTTTGGGCATAGTTCCAAATTGCCCTCCAGAATGGTTGGATCAATTCACAACTCCACCAGCAATGAATCAATGTCCCCATTTTGCCACATCCCCTCCAGCATTCATTACTTTCCATAGCTGTCATGTTAGCCAATCTGCTAGGTGTGAGGTGATACCTCAGAGTTGTTTTGATTTGCATCTCTCTGATTATAAGAGATGTAGAGCACTTTTTTATGTGCTTATTAATAGTTTTGATTTCTTTGGCTGCGAACTGCCTGTTCATGTCCCTTGCCCATTTGTCAATTGGAGAATGGCTTGATTTTTTGTACAATTGATTTAGTTCTTTATAAATTTGAGTAATTAAACCTTTGTCAGAGGTTTCTATGAAGATTGTTTCCCAGTTTGTTGCTACCCTTCTGATTTTGGTTACATTGGTTTTGTTTGTATAAAAACTTCTTAATTTGATGTAGTCAAAATTATTTATTTTACATTTTGTAACTCTTTCTAATTCTTGCTTGGTTTTGAAGTCCCTTCCCAAAGGTCTGACATGTATACTATTCTGTGTTCGCCTAATTTTCTTATAGTTTCCTTCTTTATGTTCAAGTCATTCACCCATTTTGAATTTATCTTGGTGTAGGGTGTGAGGTGTTGATCTAAACCTAATCTTTCCCACACTGTCCTCCAATTTTCCCAGCAGTTTTTATGAAATAGTGGATTTCTGTCCCAAAAGCTGGGATCTTTGGGTTTGTCAAAGACTGTCTTGCTGAGGTTGCTTGCCCCCAGTCTATTCCACTGATCCTCCTTTCTGTCTCTTAGCCAGTACCAAATTGTTTTGATGACCGCTGCTTTATAATATAGTCTGAGATCTGGGACTGCAAGACCCCCTTCCTTTGTATTTTTTTTTCATTATTTCCCTGGATATCCTTGATCTTTTGTTCTTCCAAATGAACTTTGTTATGGTTTTTTCTAAATCAGTAAAAAAAATTTTTGGAAGTTCCATGGGTATGGCACTAAATAGATAGATGAGTTTGGGTAGGATGGTCATTTTTATTATATTGGCTCATCCTACCCATGAGCAGTTAATGTTCTTCCAATTGTTCAAGTCTAGTTTTAATTGTGTGGGAAGTGTTTTGTAGTTGTGTTCATATAGTTCCTGTGTTTGTCTCAGGAGATAGATTCCTAAGTATTTTATTTTGTCTAAGGTAATTTTGAATGGGATTTCTCTTTCTAGTTCTTGCTGCTGAACTGTATTGGAATTATATAGAAATGCTGATGACTTATGTGGGTTTATTTTTTATCCTGCAACTTTGCTAAAGTTGTTGATTATTTTGATTAGCTTTTTGGTTGAATTTCTAGGATTCTTTAAGTAGACCATCATGTCATCTGCAAAGAGCGATAATTTGGTCTCCTCCTTGCCTATTTTAATGCCTTCAATTTCTTTTTCTTCTCTAATTGTTACTGCTAGTGTTTCTAATACAATGTCAAATAATAGAGGTGATAATGGGCATCCTTGTTTCACTCCTGATCTTATTGGGAATGAGTCTAGTTTATCCCCATTGCAGATGATATTAGTTGATGGTTTTAGATATATACTGTTTATTATTTTTAGGAATGACCCTTCTATTCCTATGCTTTCTAGTGTTTTTAATAGGAATGGGTGTTGTATTTTATCAAAGGCTTTTTCTGCATCTATTGAGATAATCATGTGGTTCTTGTTGGTTTGCTTGTTGATGTGGTCAATTATGTGTATAGTTTTCCTAATGTTGAACCAGCCCTGCATCCCTGGTATAAATCCTACTTGATCATGGTGGATGACCCTTCTGCTCACTTGCTGGAGTCTTTTTGCTAGTATCCTATTTAAGATTTTTGCATCTATATTCATTAGGGAGATTGGTCTATAATTTTCTTTCTCTGTTTTTGGCCTGCCTGGCTTTGGAATTAGTACCATGTTTGTGTCATAAAAGGAGTTTGGTAGAACTCCCTCTTTGCTTATTATGTCAAATAGTTTGTATAGTATTGGAGTTAGCTGTTCTTTGAATGTTTGATAGAATTCACTGGTGAATCCATCAGGCCCTGGGGATTTTTTCTTAGGAAGTTCTTTGATGGCCTGTTGGATTTCTTTTTCTAATATGGGATTATTTAAGAAAACTATTTCTTCTTCTGTTAGTCTAGGCAATTTATATTTTTGTAAATATTCATATCACCTAGGTTGGTATATTTATTGCCATATAGTTGGGCAAAGTAGTTTTTAATGATTGCCTTAATTTCCTCTTCATTGGAGGTGAGATCCCCCTTTTCATCCTTGATGCTGTTAATTTGCCTTTCTTCTTTCCTTTTTTTAATTAGATTAACCAATACTTTGTCTATTTTGTCTGTTTTTTCAAAGTACCAGCTTCTAGTCTTGTTTATTAGCTCAATAGTTCTGTCACTTTGATTTTATTAATTTCTTCCTTAATTTTTAGGATCTCTAGTATGGTTTTCTTCTGGGGGGTTTTAATTTGTTTGTTCTCAAGTTTTTTGATTTGTATTTCCAATTCCTTGAACTCTGTCCTCCCTAATTTGTTAATATATGCACTCAGGGATATGAATTTTCCTCTAAGTACTTCCTTGGCTGCATCCCATAAGGTTTGAAAGGATGTTTCGCCATTGTCATTTTCTTTAACAAAATTATTAATTGTTTCTATGATTTCTTCTCTAACTATCTGATTTTGGAGTATCATGTTATTTAATTTCCAATTAATTTTTGATTTGTCTCTCCATGTACCCTTGCCGATCCATATTTTTATTGCCTTGTGATCTGAAAAGGCTGCATTTATTATTTCTGCTTTTCTGCATTTGAGTGCCATGTTTCTATGACCTAATGTATGATCTATTTTTGTGAATGTGCCATGTGGTGCTGTAAAGAAGGTGTATTCTTTTTTGTCCCTATTTATTTTTCTCCATATGTCTATTAACTCTAATTTTTCTAAGATTTCATTCACCTCTTTTACCTCTTTCTTGTTTATTTTTTGGTTTGATTTATCTAAATTTGATAGTGGTTGGTTCAAGTCTCCCACTAATATGGTTTTACTGTCTATTTCCTCCTTCAATTCTCCTAGTTTCTCTATTAAAAATTTGGATGCTATACGATTTGGTGCATACATGTTGATTAGTGATATTTCCTCATTGTCTATACTCCCTTTTAACAATATATAATTACCTTCCCTATCCCTTTTGATCAGGTCTATTTGTGCTTTGGCTTTGTCAGATACCATGATTGCAACTCCTGCCTTTTTTCTATCAGATGAGGCCCAAAAGGTCTTACTCCAACCTTTAATTCTAACCTTGTGAGTGTCAACCCGTCTCATATGTGTTTCTTTTTTTTTTCTTTTTCATATGTGTTTCTTGAAGACAACATATGGTAGGGTTTGGGGTTCTTATCCAATCTGCTATTTGTCTACGTTTTATGGGTGAGTTCATCCCATTCACATTCAAAGTTATGATTGTCATTTGTGGATTCGCTGGCATTTTGATATCTTCCCCTAGTTCTGACTTTTCTTCTTTAGCTTTCTCCTTTTGAACCTGTGATTTCCTTTAGGTCAGTCCCCCTAGTCCCCTCCTTTGAGATGCTTCCCTTTCTAACCCCTCCCTTTTTATGCTTCCTTCCCCTGCCCCCTCTCCTTCCCTCCCTTTTTATACTCCCTCACCTCTCCCCCTCCTTAATTTTCCTTTCTTTCTTGCCCTAATGGATAAGATAGAATTCAGGATCCCACTGGATCTAGATGTACTTCCCTCTCAGATTTGATTTCACTGAGAGTAAGGTTTAAGTAATTCCACTTCACGCTCTCTTCCTCTCCTTCTCATATGAGAGTTCTTCCCCTCCCCTTCCCATGTGTATCTTTATATGGGAAAGATTATTGTATTAAGTCCCCTCCTATTTCTTGAAGTTAATCTTAGTATTATTGATGGTTCCCCCCTCCCTTTTCCTTTCTTTGCCCCCACTTTCCCCAAATTTTCTTAATGCCCCAATCTTTCCCTATGCATGTTTCTTCTAACTATTCTTATGATGCTACAATTTATGAGAGTTACACAAAACATTTTCCCCACATATTAATATATATAATTTGATGTAAATGTAGTCCTTATAGAAGAGAGTTTGACTTAAAGAAAAAGATAAGATTTATCTACTTTTCCCTTTCTTTCATATTTACCTTTTCATGTTTCTCTTGCTTTCTGTGCTTGGATATCGAACTTTCCACAGAGCTCTGGTCTTTTCTTAGCAAATGCTTGGAAATCTTCTATTTTTTTGAATGCCCATACTTTCCCCTGGACGTATATAGTCAGTTTTGCTGGATAGTTGATTCTTGGTTGGAGACCCAGCTCTCTTGCCTTTCTAAATATCGTGTTCCATGCTTTGAGGTCTCTTAGTGTGTTAGCCGCTAAGTCGTGTGTGATTCTTATGGGAGCCCCCTTATATCTGAAGCTCCTCTTCTTGGCTTCTTGTAGGATTTTCTCCTTTTCTTGGAAGCTCTTGAATTTGGCAATTACATTCCTAGGGGTTGTCTTTTGGGGATTTAGTATAGAAGGTGTTCTATGAATCCTTTCTAATTCTATTTTGCCCCCTTGCTCCAGAACATGGGGGCAATTTTCTTTTATAATCTCCTGTAGAATAATATCGAGTTTATTGCTTATCTCTGGTTTTTCTGGGAGACCGATAATTCGGAGGTTTTCTCTTCTCCCTCTGTTTTCGAGATCTGTGACCTTCTCAGTGAGATATTTTATGTTTTCTTCTAATTCATTAATTTTTTGGGTTTGCTTTATTGATTCTTGCTGTTTTATCATCTTGCTTTCTTCGAGTTGCTTGATTCTCGTCGTTAGGGACTGGTTTTGCTTTTCAGCTTTGTCTGCCCTTCTATTGGATGCTTCGAGTTCTTTTTCCAATTGAGCAGTCTTATCTGTCAGACTGCTGATCTCTTTCTCCCATTTTTCTTTCCAGGTTTCCATCTTTTGGATAAGTTCTAGTTTGAGATCTTCCAGAGCTTGTTGATAGTTTCCATTTTGGGAGGCATGTTCAGATTTTTTTTTTTGGATTTCCTCCTCATTCTCCTCTTTTCCTTGAGTACTTCCACCATAAAAGTTTTCAATAGTCACTTTTTTCCCTTTCTTCCTGGAGGCTTGATTTTGGGCCATGTGCGCCATCCCTTTGATGGTTTTATTCCCCTTTCCTTTTTGGTTTGGGGTCTGGGTTATATGGGCGGTTTTTCTGTGAATTTAGGTTGCTTCAGACTAGTTCTTCCCAGCCTACGAGGTTTCTTAGAGTGCTGGGTCCCTGATCACAGCCACACTGCCCAGGTGTTCAGCTCCACCCAGATAATCAGCGTGTGGTCCACCCCTGGTGTTTAGCTCCGCGGAGATGTTCAGCGCAGCCGCCCCAAGTACAGCTCAGCTGACCCCCGTAATCAGCACTGGGTTCTCCAGTGAAACCGCCCTGAGACGTTTTTTCTTGGCAGTCCCCAGATCCCAAGGACCCTGGAGTGCCCCCCTCCCAGACAGAGACGTTCCCCACTCACTCGCTGTCCCGGTGAGTGCTCAGGTAGCTCACTCTGGTTTGGTGGGGGAGGTGGGGTGGGGGAAGGGCGGCTCAGTTCACTTTTCTGTGCAAGCTTTTCCTCCTTCTTATTATAGTGTGTAAATGTTCAAGCCCCACCTACCTTCACCTCTGTGGGATACTGGGGAGTCCTGTTCCGCCAAAGGTGATTTTTATGCTCCTTTGATGTAGTCTATTTCGTTCGGTGCCGAGGAGAGGAAGTGTGTGGCATCTAGATTGCAGCCATGATTACCCGGAACTAGAAATTCTTAATATACACCTTGTCTCCTGGGTTCAGATCCTGAAGTGAAAAGTCTAGTCTTATAGCTTGTACGGCAGCTCTGGATTCATGGAGTTCACACAGTTTGTACTGTAATTCCTGTATATAGGAAACAATAGTACTATCTCCCCCTAATAGTGATGTATATGCAGGGAATAAAGGCTTAGCCTATATAGGTGGATGTCCAAAAATAATCTCAAATAGTGAGATGTGTTGATCTCTAGGCCTGCTTCAAAGATAAAATAGGGCCAGAGGGAGAATTTCAGGCCATTTTAAATGTCTCAGTGCATAATTTTCCATTCATAGTTTTAAGTTATTTATTCATTCTTTCACCTTGGCCTGAGCTCTGGGGATGATATGGTACATGAAATTTGGGAGTTATCCCCAAGCAAGAATATATCTGATTTAGGAAGGAATCAGTAAAATTATTTCCTCTATCTGAATCAATATGTGCTGGCAGGTCAAAGTGAGGAATAATCTCTTTAAAAAGCACCTTAGCAATAAAAGCCGCTGCGTCTCGGGCTGTAGGAAATGCTTCTGGCCATCTGGTCATTTGGTCTACTATGACCAGACAAAATTTATATTGCCCAGCCTTTGGCATCGTTATGGAATCTATTTGTAGGTGCTCAAAAGGTGTGTAAGCCAGAGGATGCCCACCAAAGGCTTTGCTACGAAATGCATGCTTGACAGGTAGAGCAGGCTGTACACACTTTAGAGTCTATAGTAGTTATACTAGGGGCTATCCATACTCACTTAACAGAGTCCACGATGCCCTGAGTACCAAAGTGACCATTTTTATGAATTGGGTGGCAAATTTAGTGATAGAAACTTCTAGGGAGCAGGGGTTTTCCTTCTGATAATACCCATACTCCATTAATCTGTTTTGCTTTGAATTTTTGCTTCCATTTTTCCACTTCCTTTTCATTATAAGAAAGAGATGAATTTAAGTCATCATCAGTGGTTGTTAATGTTAAAACTAATTCAGGCCCTTCTGTGGCTGCTAGCTTTGCAGCAGCATCTGCTTGATCATTTCCCCTAGAGACAGTGTCAGTGCCACCTGTAAGGGCAGAGCAATGAACTACAGCTAGGGCTTCAGGCAGGTGGAGAGCAGAAAGAACTTCATTAATTATTTCTACATTAGCTATAGATTTTCCAGCTAAGGTTAAAAATCCTCTCTGGAGCCATAGCATCCTAACTGAATGACAAATGCCAAAAGCATATCTAGAATCCGTATAAATTGTTGCCCTTTAATCCTTGGCAATTAAACAGGCATGTTTTAGAGCTATGAGTTCTGCCCCTTGAGCGCTAATATTAAAGGTCAGTGAAGCTGGCCACTCAGTGGCAAATTCTGTGACTACAGCAGCTCCAGTGTAGCATATGCCATCCCTCATAAAAGAGGAACCATCAGTAAATAAGACCAGATATGGATTGTCTACAGGAGTGTCCAAGAGATTATCTCGAGGCTTTTCTGCCATGGACACTAGTGTTTCACAACTGTGCAATGGTTCTCCTGAAGTTGGTAAATCTGGAAGCAAGGTGGCAGGGTTAAGAGTTGTACAGCCTTTCAAGGTGATGTTTTCGCTGTTTAACAATGTTATTTCATACCTTGTAATTCGGTGATCTGAGAATGCCTGTGTTCTATGCCTTAGCAACAATGCTTCTACCTCATGTAGGCACATAATTGTTAATGGGCATTCCAATACTAGATCAACAGTTTTTGTGACTAGTAAGGCTGTAGCAGCTACTCCTCTAAGACATCGTGGTGCTCCTGATGCTACTGGGTCCAGTTGGACAGAATAATAAGCAATTGGGCACTGAGAAGTTCCCAAAGTATAAGTTAAAACACCTGAAGCTACCCCTCTTTGTTCATGTACATACAAAGAAAATGGCTTGTTGTAATCTGGGATAACTAGAGCAGGGACAGACAGGATAGCCTCTTTTATATCTAATAGAGCTGACAGGTGTTCTGGCTCTAATTTAATTGGTTCAAGGACTGAATCCCTTGTTAGTGCTATAAGGGGTTTAGTAATTTCCCCATAGCAAGGAATCCATTGTCTACAAAAACCTGTTGCTCCTAAAATTGCTCTCAACTGTTTCTTAGTGGTAGGAGCACATAAACTGTGAATATTTTCAATTCATTTGGGAGAAATAGAGCAGGCACCCGCAGTCAGGATGAACCCCAAATATTCTACTTTAGGGAGACACAACTGAACTTTATTCTTCAAGATTTTATGCCCTCTTTTGTGTAGTTTCAAAAGAAGGTGCTTACTATCTTCCTGACACGCTTCTGTTTCTGTTGAAGCCAAGAGTAGATCATCTACATATTTGATTAATTTACTGCTTTTAAAGGTTATATTATCTGTGTCTTGGCTCAAATTTTCTGCAAATAAACTTGGGCTTTCCACGAAGTCTTGTGGAAGGCGACTCCATGTAAATTTAGAGCTCTTCCAGGTGAAAGCAAAGATATGCCTGGAGTTCTCATGTATGGGTATGGAAAAAAATGCTGAGCACAAGTCCACTACTGTCGAGTATGTAGCTGTGCTAGGAATAGAAGAAATAATCGTATATGTATTTTGGAAACTATAAAGTGTCTCTTTATAATGTGATTGTTCACAGCCCTCAAATCCTGTACGATTCTATAGAGGTGCTTGCCATCGGGCCCTATTTTTGGTTTTTTAATGGGCAGGAAGGGCGAAATGCATTCAGATTTACAATTATTATTCTCTGGTCAATTAAAGAGTTTATTACTGGGGTAATACCCTCAATTGCCTCTTTTGAGAGGGGATACTGAGGAATGGAAGGAGGTGGGCTAAATTTAGTTTCTATCTGCACAGGAACAGCTGACTTAAGTTCCAGTTTAACAATCCTATCTGTTAAATATGTAAATCGTTTCTCAGTTTTCTCTATGAAATCATTAGTCTCTTCCTCCTTTTCTTTGTTTCCCTTTGAAACATATAAAGCCGTTTTTTCACAATTCTTCAAGGTCCATTTCCTGCCATCATTGGCAATGTATTCTAAAATAATCCCTAATCACTTTGCAAGAGTTATTGACAAAGTGCCTTCTAATTTGTCCTATGCTATTTTCTTTAGAAAGGTCAAAATCCAGGTATCACCCCCCCCCCAACTCAATTATTCTGTCCATGAATCTGGAGGGTGTCTCTTCCTTATGTTGCTTAATGCTTTCAAATTCTGTCCACTTCTCTGTATTGTCTGCACACTCTCTCATGGCTGTTAAGATGGCCTCCCTACAATGGTATAGTTGTAAACAATCCTCAGAGTTGTTATAGTCCCATTTAGGATCTTGAGATGGCCAGTGTGCCTCCCTTTACTCAGAAAACTGGAGAGAGAGAGAGAGAGAGAGAGAGAGAGAGAGAGAGAGAGAGAGAGAGAGAGAGAGAGAGAGAGAGAGAGAGAGAAACCAATTCACTGAGTACTATACTTAATGTTTTTTTTTTCAGCCAGTTGTCTTTATCAGTTAACTGGGTGAGGAGGTGGAGGATGGACTGTGACTATCTTTTCTTCAAATTAGGTAAAGTAGCTTGTTTTGTGAGGACAAGTACCTAGATACAGAAAATTCTAGCAAATGTTAAAAGGTTCTCCTTGAACTTTTGATTTAAAAAAAAAGGTTTATTAAAGAATTTGCTTTCCTTATTAAGGTTCTCTTCCTTGGAAGCAAAAAAATAAATTAAAAAAATTAAATAAATGTGCCTCCAGATCAGTTAGATGGCATTTAGCAGGTGGGGTGGGAACAACACAGAAATTACAGCCATTCATCAGATATAGAATTCATTGAAAAGAAAACTCAAATGTGGGTTTGTAACACACCATTTGGTTTGAGAAAGAGTTTATCCAGAAAAAATGGGTTTGGGTGGGACTGGTGGGACTTGAGTGGAACTGATTTCAGAGAATTTCCTGAGAGTTCCCTTCATATGCTTTTGACCTTCCTTTTCATAAACCAGTTCATACTCCAAGCCACATAGCATTTTCCTGGGCAACATTTTTTAATTGTGCTCCCCCCCCCCTTTTCCTTTGAACTTTGTTTTAAGAGTAGAATGGTTAGGAAGATGACAAACTTTTTTTTTTCCCTGCAGAAACATGTAGTTTATATAATGTAATGCCTTTGATCATTCACTCTGCAGAAGGGAATCCTTAGTCAAGTTTCATTTAAAAGCTCTGGCATTTATTACACAGGAGTGCCATGTAGCCCAGCCCTAAAAACTAAGGACTAAAAAAGGGATAATCCTAAGCATGATAAAAAAAAAAACTACATTGTTTGTTTGTTTGTTTTGTTTTTGGCTAGGATTTCTTTAGCAAAGTTCAGAAAATTTTTAAACATTAAAAAAATGACCTTTCCTATACTTTATGATGTGAATTTTTAATTTTGCAGTATAAAATCACACAACTGTTAAACCGCAAATGATACTGTTTCAGGTTATAAAAATACCAGCTTTGAGGCAGGTAGGTGGCTCAGTAAATAGAGAGCCAGGCTGGGAAATGGGAAATCTTGGGTTCAAAACTGGCCTCAAACATTCCTTACTGTGTGACTAGGAAAGTAACCTAACCCCAGTTGCCTAGCCATTATTTCTCTTCTGTCTTGGAACTGATATTTAGTATGACTTCTTAATATCAGAAGGTAAGAGTTTAAGGAAAAAAGATACTAGCTTCTTTGATTCACATGTACAGGCATCTTACTATTTGAATGAAGCTTGTTTTTTTAAGTGTTTAGTGGGCAGGGGAGGAAAGGGGGATAAAGTATTGAGTGTGTCCACCTTCCTCCCCTTTTTGCTTTTGCTTTGGATTATAAATCGGTTTCTATGAGTGGATGACTCCATGTGTCCCCTGCAGCCAGGGGTTGGTGTTCCCTAAGTCTTACTGTGGATGATTAGCAGGAGTTAAAAGTTAGGGTGACAGGAGGAGGGTGCTAGTGATATAAACAGGCATGCGGAATGACTATTTTATGGGCCAAATAGAAGTTTGGGGATCTAATGATTTTAGTAAACAACTTTCCAGACATGGCTGGTTCAGACACATAGCAAAGAGTTTAAATCCAATAATACCAGATTAGCTACACAGTTTATATGAAACTAAGTCCCACAGTTTTTATATTAACTTTCAAGGAGAAGCAATTTTCTCCAGCCTCCAAGTACTGAAAATAATTATTCAACGTTCTGCTGGCAGAACATTGGGATAGCTCTGGCACAGAAATGTCAGCCCTGGAAATGTCCTTTAAATGGGGCTAATAATGCATTATTTTGTATTGAACACCCTCAGATGAGCCAGCTAACTGGCTGAAGGCCAAGTTATTAACCTCATGAATTGTGAATGGGCATATTAAAAGTGAGAATGTACTGTTGGGGCTGGCCAAGAAATCTAACCTGGAAAGGTCTCTGGTAACTCGGGCAATAACAGTTGTCCCCCCCCTCCCCTTTTTGACCAGAATTGTCTAGATTGGAAGCATTAATAATACCAGATTTCTGGATTCACTGTACAAACTGTCTACAAAGTACTCAAGTACAAACTTTAGAGACTCAGACTTTCCCAGGTGAAAATTGTGCTAAGTGTGTGTGTATATGATGCTGGCTGTGTTGTTGATCAGTGCATTTCTTGAAAGAACTCTCCCTCAGACCTTCTCGTTAGTGTGTAGACAAGGTCTTTATTTGGGGTCTGGGCAACACACTGTAGGCACTTCACCTCTAGGGAGTCGGAATGTGCTTGTTTCTTCCCAGGGGCAGGAATGTGCCTGCCTCCCTAAGGGAGAAGGCATCTTATATACCACTGTAAGGCTAGTTGGTCTGTGGGCGTTCTCCCCAATCAATACAAATAACACTGGTCTTTCCAGTGGGGCCTGCCCTTCCTCGTCCTATACTTGATGATTGTGCAAGAATCCAAATCTGAAAACTAAAACAGAATTAAAAACCTTCCAAGGAATGGTGCAGTCACAACTGAGTGATAAACTCATAAGCCTGTCTCTCCCCCCCACCCTTCCCCAGTTATGGTGTTTTTTAATGGCTTTAAACTTTATTTTATTTTTCAATTAACAAGCATTTATTTTCTCTCCCTCACTGGAAAAAATTGAGGAAATAAAAATAGAATATTGATATTATGATAAAAAAAGATAGTTTCAGAGACAGAAGACTTGTATGAACAGACCTGTCTTTAATGCTGGTGAAGATACTTCCATAAAGAGCTCATCTGATTCTTCATTTGACTTTTTTCCTGTATTTGTTTGCCTCCTAATTTATTGAGGAAAATTTTACTTTCTACTTAATTTTTTTTGTTTTCTATTTATAAACCATTTAAAAAACTGCAGCTGTGTAGTCAGCCATTAATGGCCCTGCAGGTCTTGACCTTATTTTCCCATTTGCTTGATGGAGTGAAGAGATCTTTTTTTTTTTTTTAATATAGAAGCTGCATTCACATCGTATAAGTTGGCATTTGGGTCATATAGCATTAGAGCAAAGTTTCCAAATTCAGAAGCTAACAGAAAACATTATTCATTCTGCTAGGCAGAGCTAGGATGAAGAGCATATAAATTATTTTAGTTTCTTCCTACTCAGAATTTCTTCACTGAAGAAGAAAGTAAATTGGTGCTATAAGAGAATTCTTGTCACCTGTTCTGGGCAAATTACATCCCAGGATAAGAAAAGAACTTCCAGCTGTGAATTCCAAACTGCTCTGTGATTTTTTTCAGGAACTTTGAAGGAAAAAGGTGCTGCAGGACTCCAAAAAGGGGAAGACCATGTTAAAGTTTGCAAACCCAGGCTAGAAAGAGATCAAAGCTCCCATGCTGACGAGGAGAGGGAGAGGGAGAGAATAAACAGATAAAATTGCTGCAAACTTAGGCTATATTAATTGAAGCATAATGACCAGAACAGAAGAATGCAAAGTTCCATTGTACTTCACCCTGGTCAGACCACTCCTTAAAATATTATGTTGAGTTTGTGCACCCCACTTTACTTAGGACATTGACAAAATTAGAATGGGTAATCAAGAATGAGGATAACACAATGGGAGCTGTTAAAAACTACCCTTTCTCACCCAAGCCCTCTTCTTTTTTATGGTGAGAAAAAAGATGTTTATTTTTCTTTGATATGCAATTGTTTCTATGTTGAGTGCTACAAACTATTGACTTTATAAAAGACAAAAAGAGACAACTATGTTTTCACAGTGGATAGTGTGCTAGACTTTGGAAAAAAAAAAAGAACTGAATTCAAATTCCACCTAGCTATGTGACCCTGTGCCAGTCACTTAACTGCTACTTGACTCAACTTCATGTCATCTGTAAAATGGGGGTAATAATAGTACCTACCTCACAGGGTTTCTATTGTATTATTGGCTGCATTCTTATTGGGTTACCTTCTTGATCCCCTTCTTGTTGCTAGCATGGACTCAGGCTTCTGCCATACATGTCTTGAATGAATGAGCTGAGCTTGCTTATGGCTGAACTCAAATATGGTTCAGAAAGAGCTTGTTCAAAATCCATTCTCTAAGCAAAAGAAAACCTCCTCCCCTTTCCTCCTTCCTATAATAGAGCACAATTCTAGCCAAATGAAAACACCTGAACACATCAATCGTCATAAATATTTTAATTACAAAAACAAAGGTGTAGACGTGTTCTGTGATACATTAAGGATTTCTTGGCTTCAGAAACAGGTATGCATTCCTGCAAACTAAACAGGAACACACAGCCTTTTTCTGGAAATACTTCTGACTCCAAGTTAGTAACATGAAGTGATCCAGAATGGCTTTCCATGCACAGGTTTTGTTTTGTTTTTCAATTGGATTTCTTAATTCATCTTGTATCAATATGTATTCTAACTTTTACAAAATACTTCAAACATAGCTGCATGCACTATAGCATCTCCTGAAATATGTCCCTATTGTGAACTTAATACCACCTGCATAAATGCAATAAAGAAATGAAGTTCTTAAAAACTTCAATTTCATTGAGCATATTGCAACAGCCTATCATATATGGCAAATGCTACTATTCAGAATTTTTCGTGGTAATGCATTATGTATAAAATTGCCAATTATTTAACATGCAATTAGCTTCTTTTAGTAATGGCTGAAAACAGTAGTCTGTGTACACTGTTTCTGTTCATGTTATGATACTTAAATGGCTTTTGCTTGTTATTCCAATTTTGAAATAGAATTGCTTGAGCCCTCCCGGAATTCTACATCGGCAGCGCTGGTAGCAGGGAATTTGGGGCAGGTGAATGGGAAAAGGAGAGATAGCACATAGGTTTTAGTCATCAAGTGAAAAGCTTCTGAGAACCTGAGATAGAGTCGCACTGTGTTTTAAGGAAGCTCTCATTGGTTCACATTAAAGCCCTTATATGGGCCATCATATAGGCTCCTTTTTGTTGAAAATTTCCTGGATCTTTACTTCCAAAGATAAAGATTTTTAAAAATTGGCATTATACTCCAGCCAATTGCAGGTGACAGGACAAGTGACATCTTGTCTTCTGCAGTCACTGGGACTGGATTACTCTTCTGATAGACTTTGCTGAGAAGCTGTGTCATCCAGACCCATATCCTCCTGGCTGGCTCTGCGACAGATCACGCTAAGGCTCTCTGCCATTGCTTGAGGAAGATGTTGATCTCGAAGCCGACCCTGCTCTGTGGCATAAGTCATTTCACAAGGCTCAGAGAACTGTTTTCAAAACAAAAAAGAAGGTAAATATTTTAGTAAACGTCACTAATTTTGTCATGCATCCCTGTGAATAGGTTCTGTGTATCATCACATGAATGGTCCAGGGTGGCCTAGAAAATCATGTGATGAGACAGTGATTCCTATTCTAAACTAGAATAGATTAATCAACAGTCTTAGAACAGAAAATTAGTTCATGATGGCCTATTTTGAACTCTACTTTTAGCAAGAAACCTTGCAACATATAGATGCATTTCTCATATAATGTGGGCATCAATGTATTAGAATAACACAACTTTTGGAAACAAGATCATTTATATTTCCAGATTTCCTTTGTTTATATTTATGCCCCGTTTTACATCCTTCTCAAATATCATAAATGATGATACTTATGATATTTTGACACATCTTAATCGAAGCATATTAGTTTTGGCTGTGATTGACCAAATGATACTTCTACATGGTGGAGAAGAGGAAGAAGGGGAAGATGATAAATGACAAAAGTGGTACTTTTCTTGCTTTTTACTTGTTGTGAAAGACAAAAGAAATGAAAAGCAGGAATACTCTGCTTCTTTGTAGAGGTGGAGGACTTTGGTAATGGAATATTGTATGTAGCATCAGATATTTTAAACCTGATGGCTAGTTTTGCTGAACCGGTTTTCTTTTTTCCTTCTTTATTCTTTGCTATAAAGCATTACCTCTCTGGGAATATAAAGAGGAAGGATACACTGAGGAATGAAGGCAATATAAAAACAAAAGCTAATGAATTTATTTTAAGCCTGGGAATAGTTTCTTTACAAGCACAGCTTTAAACATCTCTTCCCAAGTCATTCATAGGCATCCATTCTATGATAGGAATAATCCTCTTTGTGGGTGATTCCCTCTCAAGAATGACAATTTGTAATTCAAGGTCATTTGTCTTTGAGCCTCCCTTTAAGTGACTTTTCTAAATCAGCAATAAAGATGAAGGTACAGATGGTATAAAGATTAAAATAAGGATAGGGACTGGACTTGTGATTTTATCAGTAAAGGAAACTCCTCTCAAAGAATTCAGCAACTTCTCAATACCTTTTTTTTTCTTGATTTTTTCCCCAATTACATGTAAAAACAATTTTTGACATTCATTTTTTTTAAATTTTGAGTTCCAATGTAATTTATAATCTTAAAGAATTGCCTAATTCAGTGATTTGACTTGACCAGAATTATACACACAGAGATAGAACTTGAAACAAGGTCTTCCTGACTTTGAGGTCAATTTTCTATCCTTTATTCCATGTTGCCTTTCAAAAGATAAAATGGAGCATGGGAAACTTCTAACTTCTAAGATTCTATTTGCTACTGCAACCAACACTTTTCTAGAGCACAAATAACATTAAAGAGAATAGCTGGAGTTCTGAGTTCTTTGAAAGTAGTGCAGCTTATATATTATTGTAATGTCATCTACTTGGGGTTCTAGACTGACAGAAATTTCCACCATTTTACTACTTAAAAGTAGTGTCCAAAAAAAAAAATCAGAAAAAGCCTAGGGAAAACCCTAGGGGGAAAACTCAGGAAAAAACTCAGGGGAAAAAAATTGCATCTATTTCACCATCTTAAAACAGTGGCGGCTGGCCTGGCAGAAGCGGCCATGTTGCGTCAGGATAGTAATGATGACACCGAAGATGTTTCACTGTTCGATGCCAGTGATGATGAGTCAGTCAGGAGGCCAAAGAAGTTGAAAATCAGGTAGGCAAGTAGAAGACTTCCAGGTAAAAATGGCTGCAGTCTAGACGCAAGATTCTTCCTCTCCTCAGCACCCACCGACATAGACTACCACAAAAGTCCAAAAAAAACAAATTCATAAGAATGAAGGGACTCTACAGTAGGGCGCAGGATTGACGGTACATGGGATTTGGGCATTTCCACACAATAAGGGGGTAAAAAATCTCCCATCAAAACACGAGCTGATCTACCCTCCCCCAATCCACCTATGGAGCCAGAGTCAGAGCCAGCACACGCCAGGATCAGTGAGTGAAGGGCACCTATAGAGTGAGTAAGGGGCACCTCTAGGTCCTTGGGAGCTGACTAAGACCACCAAAGACCTACCCCTGAGAGCAGCTACACCTGAAACCCTAGCAGGCTGAAGAGCGCTGACCGTGGGTGCTCGTGGGAAGATAGCACAGGGAAGGGCAGCAAACAACAGAACCTACAGAGATTCGAGAGCTTGCCTCAGGCAAAATCCTAGCTCCTTAACTCCATACACAGAGAGCCTGCCCATCTCACTCAGATTTCTGACTAAAAAGGAAAGGAAAAACCTCCACAGTGATGGCAAATTGTGGATAGTAGCAACAACCTCCCTCTAAGAAAAACAGGAAGAAGGGATTAACCCTGGAAATTTTTTACAGAGGAAAAACCCAGGCTACAGAGGAAATTCAAATAAACCCAAAACCATCCCCCCAAAATGGAAATTGTCCACAAGCTCTTGAAGAATTTAAATAGGAGCTTATCAAAAAGATGGAAGCCTTCTTGCAAGAAAAGTGGGAAATAATTCAAAGAGAAAATAACAGTTTAAAAGACAAGAACTCCCAATTGGTGAAACAGCTGGAAGCCACGAAAAGCAGGACAGACCAAACTGAAAAGGAAAACCAGTCTTTAAAGACCAGAATTAACAGCAAGAATTAATAAAGCAAAGTCAAAAGACTGACAAAATAGAAGAAAACATAAAATATCTCACTGAGAAGATGACAGATCAGGAAAATAGATCACGGAGAGATAATTTGAGAATCATTGGTTTACCTGAAAATCCAGAAAAAAGCAGAAATCTTGGCATCATACTACAAGAAATCATCCAAGAAAACTGCCCTGGTGTCCTTGAACAAAGGGGAAAAATAAACATTGAAAGAGTTTATAGAACACCCTCTGTACTAAATCCTCAAAAGAAAACTCCCAAGAATGTAATTGCCAAATTCCAGACCTTCCAAAGTAAGGAGAAAATTCTACAAGAAACCAAAAAGAGACAATTCAGATATCAAGGAGCACCAATCAGGATCACACAAGACCTGGCAGCTTCCACACTAAAGGATCACAAAGCCTGGAACGTGATTTTCAGAAAGGCAAGAGAATTGGGTCTTCAACCTAGGATCACCTATCCATCAAAACTGGCTATATACTTCCAGGGGAAAGTACGGGCATTCAACAAAATAAAAGATTTCCAAGTATTTGTAAAGAAAAGACCAGAACTAAGTGGAAATTTTGATATTCAAACACAAAGATCAAGAGAAACATGAAAAGAGACCCGGTGGCATCGTTTTTTCATTTATTCTTTCGAATCAGTGCAATAATTGTCTATCTTCTCTGTGAATTGATAAGCAGCAGCTTTATTGCCTGTATGGTGACAATTATCTTGTTATTATCGTGTGACTTTTGGACAGTGAAGGTATGCTTTATTTTAAAATATTAAGCATTTAATCAATAAATTTTAAGTACCTGAGAGACACAGTTTTACGTGTAAGAGGCATAAGACTTTCCCTTAGATAAGCTTACAATCTCATAGAGATAAGCTGAAGGTTGAGAGGAAAGAGTAGAAGGCAGTTAATTGGCATGATGTAATACTGTAGGCCATTTGGGAAACAATTTGAGAAAGTGAGAGTTTTAGAACTGATTTCATCTTGTGAAATGATGAATTTCTGGTAATCATGAGGTTCAGGAAAACTCTGGAAAATGATGAGGTAAATTTTCTGGGTACCCTCTTTTAAATAGATGGAAATGGAAAATCTGAGAGGAATTCTCCCATGTCTACCCTCTACCCTTTCCAGTCACATGGAAGGATAGAAGATCCTCAGGGGCTGGAAGTGCTGAGGAAGTGTTGATTTCATCTTGATAAAGCAGGATTGTTTTTAAATATCAAGGGACATGCAACTTGCCAGTTTTGGCAAATATGTTGCCAAAACAATGAGAGCTTTTTGTTGATTTTTTTGGCTGAGATTAATTTGCCACAATTGTTCCTACATGTTAAGTTATTCCAAAAAATAGAACATCATTCATTTAGATATGATTCTTAGACTTTTCTGTGGAAATCTGATTGATGTTAAAGAATGATAGTTTTTTCTATCTAAAATATCAAAAATGTTTTCTGATTAAAAAATATATATATTTAAAAAAAACAGTGGCTAATAATGGACAATGTACAGATCAAACCTCCATGTTCTTTTTTTTTCTTTCCTCCATTTCATATTGAGATGATCTGAAGAAACTCGGCCAAATAGATTGATAGAAAATGTTGCCTCCTGAATGGATGAGTGAAGAACACATTGTTTCTCCCATCTGAAGGTTTTCTACTAATGACAGTGTTTCTACTTAGTTTTGCTGTATTTGGCAATATCAAATGATACAGGGGCATTATTATTTATAGCATATGTACTCTAGATCCTTTTGGATTCACAGAACTGCCAAGCCATTACATGTCTAATTACTTTGTCATTTATCACTCTGGGAACCCTATGGTGAAGATGATGGAATTCTAGATGTAGATTGATGGGAGTCATTAAGCATCAAATGTTAAGACAATGTAGACAAGTAGCCAAATAACTAAATTGCTCATACTAACACAGAGCCATCTTACCCTTGTAGTTTGGCTCATGGCCCTAGCAGAGGGGCCCATTGCAATGTTGACACTGCTTGAAGACAGGGTGTCACTGGTATTTCCTCCATCTGCAGCTGAGAGACCAGAAATGACCAACGCACTGGAAAAACTTCTCTTGCCAAACAAGAAACTGAGAGTAGAGCTGGTGGATGAGCCGAGGCTGGATCGGATTAGAGCCTCAGCTCTCTCTCGGACATTGAGATGGCCGGTCGTAGAAATAGGACGAGGCTGGGAGTGCAGTGATGTGGTGGAGTTGTGCAAAGAGAGTTGACTGCTGGAAAGCCTCTGGGCTATTTCGTGGACAGATGTGGAAGTCTGGAACAAGGATGGATGACTTTCCAATGCTGGCCCAGACAAACTTGAAATGGGTGGTCTTTGGATGAAAGTAGCATGTGCCTGAGCAGACTGACTCCGGCCTTTTCTTCTCCCTTAATAAGAGAACCGAACAAATATTTTGTTAGTTGACATTACCATCCCCCAAACCCTTCATTTAGTGTGGTATGGTAGATGGAATGTTGGATGTGAAGTGAAGCATATCTGAGTTTGTATTCTGCCTTAAACACTTATGAACTTTAGGGAACAGATAGGTGACTCAATGGTTAGAGAACTAGGCCTAGAGACAGGAAGTGGTAAGGATCTTAGATGTTATCTAATTCAATTTTCTAGGTGACTAAACGAAAAGTTAGAGGGATCACATAAGAAATTAGTGGAATAAATGACTCAAATCTGGTCCTACTGATTCCCAGGACTTTTTAATTGTGACGATTAAATTTAATTCTCCTTTGATTGTGAAGATTAAATTGTAACCCCTGCCTATTTTTAGATGTAATCATCAAAAGTGTAAACACTCCACTTAAAGTTCAGTGGGAAGATCTGCCCATTTTTAGATTTAATCACCAAAGTTATAAACACCCCATTCACACCTGATTGGGGGAGGTCTGTGACCCACGTGTGCGATAGTAGGTGATGAATCAGAATCAACTGACTGCCTCCTGGGCAGTCCTAAAGTAGGACTTCAAATGTGATTGGCAGATGTAGAATTAGGTGAAGGCACAGGAAGTGATGTAAGAGAAAGTGTCTTTAAAAGGGAGTGATAACTTCCTGAGTGGAGTTCTACTGACAGTTTTCTTTCTTTCTTTGGAGTGGAGGCTGGTGGAGAATTTGCTGACTGGACCCAAGATGTGGTGAGTGAAAGTCTGACTCCTTTCATATTGGATTTTCTGGAGAGACCTATCCTGTGGAGAGAGGTTCCCTGTATCCCCAGGTCCTCGGTTTTGCCAAAGCCAGCTAAGGACTAACTCCTTAGTTGAGCCTGAGTTGATCCAGGGGCTGGGAGTAAATTACTTAGTGCTTAGGCTAGATATCTTACCCTAACATCTCTCTGAATTTCTTTGCTCTTTCTATATTTTGTAAATAAATTGTAAATAAATCTCTTTGGAATAAATTAAATTCCTGGTGACCACATTTTAAATATAATCCAGTCCAATCTTTTATAAAACTAACCCCTTCCTCCACCTTACAATTATTATATATCCTTGGAGTTGAAATTACTAATTAAAAACTGATAAAACACCTGAAAAACAGCTTGCTCAAATCAAATAACGAATCTTAAAAGACTAGACTCTTACCTAATCCTTGGGGTTTGGGGGAAAGAAAAAAACTGCAAAATTTGATTCCTTGAAATTCCCTAAAGAAAGGGAGGGATCAGAAATTATTTTAATGTAATGTTCTCCTTTGAAATCTGTGAAGCCAATGGAGTCCTTTTCAAAAGAAAATTTTTAAAAATATAAAATAAAAAAGCATCAAATTTCATTGTAATATAATTATATTCTAATACAGTTGTCAAAATGTGTTTTTTAACAAACTTTCCCAGGCTCTAGGTTAAGATCCCTTGAACCTAAAGGGATTAAATAAGTTGAAATAAATAGTGACACTTTTGGACTTGGGGATAATACAATTTTAGTATTAGGGATAGTGAAAGATTTAAAATGTTGTATCCCTAATAATCATCATTGTACCTTGCTGTTAGTAGGTTAATCTAATTCAGTCCAATCTAATAAACATTTATTAAGAACCTACTATGTGCCAGCCACTGGGGATACAATTAATAAAAATGACAGCTCCTGCCTTCACGGAGCTTACAACTAAAAAGGGAGACAACACACAGTAAGAGGCAAGAAAGGAAGAGAGTGCCAGACTCCTACAGATATCTTGTTTTGTGAAGCTAAAACCAGACAGGACAATGGACACAAGATAGAGTGAGCAGTCTAGTTTATGTGTCTATAAAGGAAGGCATTGGGAAGCACTCCCATCAGAGGGGTTAGGTTTGAGGGAGGTGAAGTCAATCAAGGCTTGAGTTAGTAGGTGGTGGTTAGTTTAGAGGTGAGAGATGCTTAATAAAAATGTTATTGAGTTGAATAATTCAAAAAATTTTTCCTTAACTAATATTCCAAAGGAATTCCCTCTTGAAGAATCTAGGTGGTACAGTAAATGAAACAGGAGATTTAGAGTCAGGAAGAACTGCATTAAAATCAGATCTTTGACATTACTTGTATGACCCAGAGCAAGTCACTCAACCTCTGTTTGTTTCCATTTCCTCAACTGTAAAATGGGGAAAATGATAGCAGCTATCATACAGTTATTGTAAGGATCAAATGAGTTAATATTCACAAAGCACTTAGCACTTGCCTAGCCATAGTAGGCACAATATAGATGTTATCTATTATTATCATCATTATAACAAAATAATAAGAGCTAGCATTTATATGACACTTTAAGTTTTACAAAGCACTTTACAAATACTATCTCATTTAATCCTTACAACCACCTTGGGATTTAGATATTATTATCATCACCATTTTACAGCTGAGAAAACTAAAACAAATAAAGGTTAAGTAACTTACCAAAGGAAGTCATTCAACTTCAACTTGAAGACCTTTACCAAGGGAGAATCTACCATCTCCTAAAGAATTCATTCTACTTCTGGGCAGTTCTTTCTGCCATCATACTTAAATTTGTCTCTTTGCAATTTCTGCTCATTTTTTCCACAAGATACTGCCCCTTTTACATATAAGCAAGTGTTCATATTTGCCTAAAGGGAAATACAAAAGGATGTTTGCATGGGAAAAGCAATTTGAGACAGTTCTGAGAATCGAATTGGGGAGAAACAAAGAAATGTAGACAGAAGACCTGAGAAAGCAGTTCAGAGACCCAAGTACTGACTGAAGGTGGGGAATGGCCACATAGCATTGTTGTCCAATTTATTTTCAGGTTACAGTTTTCAGGGTTTTGAAGGCTACAGCTAAGAAACTACACATCACTGAACTGTTTGAGGACTATGAGAAAAGTGCATATTGTTATGCTAGAAAGAACAGTGGGTTTTGATGCAAGTTTATCAACCTGGGTTGAGTTACTGAGTGGTGTCCTTACTCAGGAGGATGTCTTGGTCTAAGGCATTAAAGGGGATCAGTGAAAAGAAGAGATAAGGAAAACACATTGGACCCCTGAAGGTAGATGTCAGTGGTGGAGGTAGCCCCCTCCAGTTGGAGAGAAGCAAGGAAGAGAAGAATTAGAAGCTAAAACCAGATGCTTTGAGAGTTTGATGAAGCCAAACAAACAGGCTCTGAGGATTCTGGGAACTTATTGGAAGAAAACAGATTTTTTTTTTTCCTGAGAAAAGTGCTGGTTGGGTCCATGGCCTTTTATATAATCTCCAACCTGAGATTATAGATAAAGTCTTTCAGAAGCTTACCTGGTTTGTCTTTTATTGCCCTCAGTGGCTTGAAAAGGATAAAGAGTCAAAGATAAAGATAGACTTTTCATCTAATTTGCTGTGAGTTTTGCTGACTGGAGAACAAATGTTGCTTTACTGAGAGTTGATTGGAGCAAATAGAATCCCATGTTATTTGAAGACCTGGCTGGAGAAAGGCTGCATTGCCCATGGCTATTGATAGCTTGGGAGAGGGGAAACCTTACAGGGCTTACTTGCATTTCCTTTTACCTCCTTTTATGGCTGGAGAAGGGTAAAACTCCCATAGCCCATCAACAATGGACCTAATTAGCTTGGCAGATTCCATACTTAAAGGAAATTCTGTGTCGCAAAAAGAATGTAGTATTATAGCTTTTAGTGATATTGTTGTTTATTTGTTTCAGTCTTGTCCAACTCTTCATGATCTCATTTGGGGTTATCTTGGCAAAGATACTGGATTGGTTTGCCATTTCCTTCTCCAGCTCATTTTACAGAAGGAAACTGAGACAAACAGGGTTAAATGACTTGTCCATGGTCACACAGCTATTAAATGTATGAGGCCAGATTAAACTGAGAAACATGATTCTTCCTGACTTTGGGTCCTGCGCTGTATCTACTGTACCACCTAATTCTACCAACAGCTTTATGAAACTACTTAAATACCATAACTTTCTGTGCTTTTCTTCCCAAGAATCAGAAACACCATACTCTCAAGTTCTTCTTCCTCTGAGGAGTCCTCAATTTCCTTTGCTATATCCTCATTCTCTTCCTAATCCCTTAATATGAAAGTTCCTGTCTGGTTCATCTTCATTCTTCTTCCTTTACTAACTCTTCTTTTGGAATTTCATTTATTTTAGTGTCATCAACTCCCCGTGTAATCTCTCAGCTTCAGTCAGTTATAAAATCTATCAGCTCCATTTCCACAATAACCTTTGCATCTGTATTTTCTCTACCCACCCTGCTCTAGATCAGATCTTTTATCAGCACTGCTCCAATATTAAGATAACATTTCAACAAGCCTTCCTGCTTCTGATCTATATCCTCTGACTTTCATATTATTTCAAGAATAGTTTTTCATATGCATAGATCTAGGAAAAAATATCAGTAGATTCTTATTGTCTACTGAATAATGTTAGGTCTCCTTTGTTTGGTGTACATTTTCATCATTTGGCTATTCCATAGTTTCAGTTGTGTCTGACTCTTCATTAGGATTTTCTTGGCAAAGATATTGGAGCAGTTTGTCATTTCCTTTTCTTCTTATTTTATAGATGAAGAAATAAGATAAATAGGATTATGTGACTTGCCCAAAGTGACAAAGCTAGTGTCTGAGGCCAGACTTGAACTTGAGTCTTCCTGACTCCAGGTCTGTGCTGTATATATTGTACTACCTTACTGCTTAACATCATCTGGTACCATATTCTTTCAGCTTTCTCAGTTTTATTCTACTATACGTTTCTCTTTTCCATGGTCAAAATGGACTACTCTCTTTCCCCTAAAACACATAATGTGCCATCACATCCCTCCATACTATTAAAAACAAAAGCTTTACTGATGTCCTTTGTTTTTATGTTACTATAATTTGAAGACTGATGTAAGAGTTTAAATTTAGGTTTTTATGCTAATAGGAAAGTTCTAAAGTAATATTGTGGTCAATGATTTAAAAATATTATAGCTTAAGTCAAAATGACTTTTAGCAGCTTTATTTACAAAAGAGATGGAAAGAGTGAAAGTGGAAAAACGTAGATAAAGAAACATATTCTAATAATTCTACCAACCCTTCTCCTGAGAAGCCAGACTCATCCCCAGCAAGGCTTCCCCAAGACTCTGCCTCCACATGGATTTCTCAGCAATCTTAAACCAGAAGTCCCAGTGGGTGTTGACTTCAGTCAGGGTTCCACCAACATAGCCTCCTTCAAAGCCAAGGCAGGAATCTCCGGAACCAATTTCTCCAAAAGCCAGGAAAGGAAGGCCAGCTACTTACCCAGCAAGCCCATGTAGGATCCAGGGAGAAAGTCTCCTCCTCCAGTCCAGCTCACCAATGCAGAGTGAGTGACTGAATCCTTGAGTTGGGCTTTTAAGGCAGTTTTCTTGGTGTTACTTCCGGTCACTCCCCCACTTTACGGGAACCAATAGCAGTCTTTTAATTTGCCTAGCACTGCCCAAGGTGGGGAGGGGGCAGTGACCTTTGTAAGTGTGAGCTTACTCTAGTAAATGACTTGTGAACTCTCTTACTTAGTATCAAGTAGGAGTACTTTTAAGTTCTTGATTTCTTTAGCTAAAAATAGATCAGGGGAGAATTAATCCTGTCTTCACACTGAGGGCACTCATTTCTTAATACTTTAGGTTTTTGTGACACTACTATATTGTGGTTATCTTCCTATATGTTAGATCATCCTTCACAATCTTCTTTGCTGGATCTCCATCCAGCTCGTGCCAGCTAATGGTGAGTGTTCCTTAAAGCTATCCTGTCTTTCCTTTCTCCTCTGTATGTAATTTTGCTTGATGATCTCATCAGCTCCCATGGATTCATTTATGCTGATGATTCTTAGATCTAATTGTCCAGCCTGACCTCTTCTCCTAATATCAAGACTGATATCTCTTACTGCCTATTGAAAATGCCAAACTGAAAGTTCTACAGATATCTTACACTCAACTTGTCCAAAGTTCAAAGGCACTCATTTTTCCATCTCAAGTCTTCCCCTCTTCCTAACTTTCCTGTTACTGTGAAGGATACCAACAACCTCTTCCCATTACCCAAGATTGCAACCTAGGTGTCATCACAGATCCTTCCTCTCTCCCCCATATTCAATCTGTTGCCCAGACCTTTTGATTCAAAATTCATAACAATTTTTATATAAATTAACCTTTTCTCTTCTCTGATAACTGCTACCACCTCTGGTTCATGCCCTCATCACCTCACTCCTGGGCTATTGCTATAGTCTTATGGTTGGTCCCCTTGTCTCAAGTCTGTTCTCACTCATGTTAAATTAGTCTTCCTAAAGAAAAGGTTTGACCAGGTCATCTCTCTCTTTGATAAACTCTAATGCTTCTAAAGAACCTCAGAATCAAAGATAAAATCTTTTATTTGATATTATAAGACCTTCATAATCTAGACCTTTCCTACATTTCTAGTCTTAAATCTAACTCTTCTCAACATGTTCCTCAATCTAGTTACAATGGCTTCTTTTCCATTCCTCTATCCCATGACTCCATATTTTTAGTGGCTGCCCTTTATGCCTGGAACTCTCCCTCTCCTCTCTACTTCCTAGATTCTCTAGCCTCTTTCAAGTACTACCTGAAATCCCACCTTCTTCAGGAAGCCTTTTCCAGTCCCCTTGAATATCAATGCCTTCTCTTAATTATTTCCCAACTTATCATGCATATATCCAGTTTGTACATAATTACTTACATGGTACTTCTCCCACTAGATTTCTTGATATATGAAAGCAGGAATTGTTTTTAAATACCTAACTCTTAGCACAGTGATTAGAACAAAGTAGATGCTTAATAAATATTTGCTAAGACAAAACAAAAACAAAGACAAAACAGTTCAACAAAACAACTGATTCAGTGACTATCTGATAATATATGTCAATGTCCTGCAGTTAGTCCCCCATTTTTCTGCTGAAAAGAAGGAAGCATATTATATTATATTTACCCTAGGTCTAAGATTGGTTATTATAGGGTTGTGCTTCCTTTTAACAAACTTGTCAGTAAAATGATCATATCTGTGTATATTGTTATATTTATTTTATTCTGCATCATCTCATACAAATGTTCCAAGGTTTCTCAGATTCCTCATATCTATCATTCTTTACTGTATAATAATGGTCCAGGGATGCAATGAATGACAATGACCCCTTCAATGTGTGACCAAGCTCTGAGTGCTCCACAGTGCCTGGTTCTGCCACCTTCATGACTATTGGAACAAATTGCTTTAATTAGCCTATTCTGCTAAGAAAAGTCTTCATTTGCTTGGGATAGAAATCCCCCTAAATCACCAGTGAGTTTGAAGTTTGTTGGTTATCTTCAAGCTGGTTTAGCCTGTCTGATGAGAGAGTTTTATCAGGCTGTGGCCAATGCCCATGCTACAGCTTCTTAAAGCCACAGGTCAGAGTTTGGTGAAAGGTCAGACATGGTGAGAGGTGTTAGACATCAAAGATGTCTGCATCCTGGACCATCACCAGTCATCTTAACTTTTGTCCTGCCACTGGACTTTGTTGACTGTGGAAATGAGCATGAAGCTGACTTTATATAGCTATGACTCATTTAAATCCAATCCAAGGACAAGTCAAGACCTTACCAATATCCAACATCATGATGTTATTGATCCTCTGAGTATGAAGGACAAACAATAATGATAATGTTTCATTTTATTTACATATCAATTTGTTCATCCATATTATTTTGTATTTATAAGGTCTATGAAAGTAGGGAGGGCCAGAGTCTTATCTACTCTTTGCCTGTCTGTTGTGAGAATAATGAAAAGAATGAAGGAATTTGTCTGGTATATTATGGGGTCTTACATTAAATATAAATCTTCTTTATCACCATCTATTTGTATTATCTTATGTTGTGCTATCCCATGATAAAATTATGTCTTGGTTTATATCTTGTGGAGCAGTGCCACTGGAGCCCATTGCCATTTTGTGGGAAAGGCTAGCCTAGTATTAGAGGAGACCAATTAAACACACTAGTAATGGTTACATCTCTTAACCCTTCTAGGTCTGTAGGCACATAAATAAAGAGAAAACCATGAACCTTTTGATCATGGAAACCACTAGCTCATGGCTTTCATTTTACATGTGATGCCCCAAGAAGCACAATTTACATTAGTTGTTCTTCATAAATAGCCAGATACTTATTTTCCAACTTATTCACTGAATATTTTAGGGCAGCAAGGATTCCACCTTGCTTGACCAGAAAATTCAATTCAGCATTTATTAATCAGACACTATACCCAATTCATTGTGATGGGCTAGGGATACAAAGATAAAATTAGGAAGTCCTTAGCCTATTATAGTTTACAGCATAGCAGTTATAAAATGCAAATATAAATATAACCAAATGTTATCAAGGCCTCAAACCTAAGGACTTGCATAGGACTCTCTTTCTTTGGTAGAGGGAATGATTACTCAACTCTCCCTGCTTGGGTAAAGGGTCATTTTTGGTGAGTATTCTTTCTATCAATAAGAAGAGTCTTATACAAATATTTAAGCTTGACCCTTTGGTTATAATTATAATCAAAATTGAGCAATAAGTGCAAAAAAAAAAAGAGTTGCTTCCAAAAATGCTAACAGAAATTTTGAGGAGGTAGCCATCGCATAGCTGGAGGGAAAAGATCAACCAGGAAAAGCTTCTGATGTTGCTTGATTTTTCTGTGTGTATGTATGTTTATGTATGTGTGTTTAAAATTTTATTGATCATAGGATAAGTTAGTTAAGAGCAGAAGTATAAGCCTGTACTTTTCCAACAACAAGAAGTAGTAAATGAATCTTTTATGTCAGGCAAAGGTCCATCCCCCCAAATCTACACCTACACATAGCATTTGAATTGATTATTCTTCATAAATAGCCAGATACTTATTCCTTGACTTATTCATTAAAAAAAAAAAACACTCTAGTAGTTCTGAGATGCTTGAAGTATCTCTCTTTAGGGAGGCCTGAGCAGTGAAGTGTTCATTGAGGAGTCACTCCTTAGGGGACAAAACCTAATTATACTGCTGAAAAATTCCAAAGAGCCAATTTCCTTCCAAACAGCTTATTGGTTGAAGTGGTTTCTAATGAAATGACCCTTCTCCATCGCATCAGGCAGAGAGTGGCAGCTGAAAAACGGAAATGGCTTAGTTGAAGTGAAGGTATTGATGGTTCTTCCCAGAGGGCAGCCAGTGGTTGTAGTTTCTCCTCCTTCATACTACCTAGCTTTTGTTTTTATTCTTATGCTTAAGAAAGAAGGCATATTTGGCCTAAACTGCCATAGGTGGATTTTGCCAGGACTTCCATTAGCTTCTTTGAAATTTGTGTGGTCAGATTCTTGCATAATGATTTCATCATAGTCTCATCCATCATAGTGATTCAAGAAAAAGGGATAGTTGTGGCCCATGTTAACTGTCCTGATGGATTATTTCAATGTTACCTTTAAAAAGGGAAAACAGAAAAGGGGGTGGGGGGAGGACGGGCTATGGCCATCCTTGACAAATTGAGATTAAGAATGGAGATGATGATTTGTTAGTTTGTTCAGAGTTTAGCATGGCCAAACATCTGTTTGTGATTTATATTATAAAGCTGACCGCTGTCCAAAAATTTCCATGTTCATCCCTTAGTTAGTAGTTACAGTGCTGGACAGTGGACCACCCATATTTGGCCAGGAGTAATGCACTGAGAGACAAAGGGACAAATATTTCTCTACCTTAAGGACTCAAGGCTAGGTATATTGAGTGCTTCAGATTTTGCTGGCTTGTTCTGTGTATCTTTTTTTTCTTTTCTTCCTTTTTTTTCCCCTTTCAGACAGACTGGCACCAACCAACCAAGTTGAGCATTAAACTTAAAAAAAAAAAATCTGTCTAATTATTTTTTTGCTTCTCAAGATCATTATTTCACAATTAAATTTACCTCTTTGCTTACTTTACTATCAGACTGAATGTTCCTAGGGAGCTCATTTTGGCATTTGAGTTTATAGAACTAGAAGCTATATCCATCATTCGTGGAAGATTCATATTTATGGCCATATCCATTCAGATCCATTCATTATCTTATTCTGGGGCAAACCTTCTTACTAGTAAATGAGTAAGTACAACTTCCAAAAAGTCATCTTATGCTACTGAACCTCAGTGGTGTCAAATTCAAATAGAAATAGGGGCCAAGGATCCATATGGAAGATTCCCTGCCAGTCACATACCGACTTAGGAAGTCACATATTAATATTATTTATGTTCTGTTGTATTTTAATTTATTTTGTTACAATTTCCCCAATTACATTTTAATGTGGTTCAGGTGTGCTGGAGAGCATTGTAGGTCCCATGTTTAACATCCTATTGTAGGTAGTTCATCTATTTTGAGTAACTCAGTTACCAGACGGTATTATGAGATGAGTTTAATTTCCAAGTTCCTCCAAATAGCTGGATTCCGTAACCTCCTCACTCTATATATTTAATAGGAATATACATGTTCTCTCTCCCAGCTGAAATGTAAGCACTTTGAAGTCAAGGGCTATTTTGCTTTTGCCTTTGTACTGCCCCTCTCTCTAGCCCCTAAGACCCGGCACATAGTAGGTGCTTAACAAATGCCTAATGGCTAATTGATATAGATCACATCCCATCTAGACCCTTACCCTGGGATATCTGTTCTTAATTGTGACCAATAAATCAACCCTAATACAGTGACTTTCAGCAAGAATGTTCTAAGTAGTGCTTTATTATGAAAAGTAAAACCCTTAAAACCTTCATCTATAAAGAGAGAGTCTTGCTATGTAAATGACAGAATGGATTGTCTGCTGGCTGGGGGAATAGCCCAAACCCTTCTCCAAGCAAAGGACAAAAGTAATCATTGATATGTCTCACTGATAGAGAAATCGAATGCTTTCCTCAGAATCAAAGGACTTGTTTGGTGAGCTGTGTCTAAATCCTTAAAAGCCCATCAGCCTCCTCAGACACACATTCTCTTTATTCCACGCTTTCCATTTTAGCACCATTGTGGATCATGTACACAGCTTGTGCCAGTTAGACAAATCACTTTCCAAGTATTAGTGACTCTTAAATATTTGTTTTCACATCTGGAAATACCAAGACCAGAGATTTACAAAATAAAATGCAATTATGGATTGGTTTTTTTTTCCCCATATAAGGGACTAATGTTAACTAAGAGACCTTCCCAAAACTCAGGACCATCTCCTGGGTCTTATTTTTGAAGCTTTTCCATCTGGTTGGGACTAATTATTTGAGCATGAGTTCAGATGAGATTTTTAAACTTCTGACTCATTGCAGTCACAGTTTTAGCCAACACCTGCATTCCCATCTCCTGGCAACCTCTTCTCTCACTCTGAAATGTCAGAGATGGTTAGATGGAGGCTCCAACCAACTGGAGATAAGTACAAGAGTTAGGGCAGCAGGAATTCTTTTGTAAACTGCATGCATTCAATCAGTGAGTAGCTGTCAAAAGGACTGAATTACTATTGTGAGTCAATCATGAAAGCTAGCGTAGGATTCAATGTCTAACACAGGGGCCTTACACATGGTCAGGGCTCAAAAAATGTTTGCAGAGTGAATGAACAAAATGAATGACAAGCTGGTTCATCAGAACTTTTTTCAGGTTAAAAAAATCATCTTTTGATTATCCTAAAAATTAGTTCTTTACTTATGACTTAAAACTTATCACTCATTTATATGGGTTTATGTTTTGGGGTTTGGGCTTTAAAAGACTGCTCTATTGCAAAAATGAATTATGTGGAAATGGGTATCTGATGATAACATTTGCACAACCCAGTGGAAATGCTTGTCAGCTCTGGAAGGGGGGAGGGGAAGAAAATGAATCATGTACACGTGGAAAAATATTAAAAACAATAAATTAATTCTTTCCCACCAGGAAGATCCTGCATCTGAATCTGTCGTGCCATTGTATTATAAGTTAGAGCTAAAATGTGTTGGTGTTGTTTCTCTTTTCTCAGTTTTTCTCTTACTCTAACCCTAGTTGAGGTCTTCTTGGCAGAGATATTTGCCACTTCCTTCTGAAGCTCATTTTACAGATGAGGAAACTGAGGCAAACAGGGTTAAGTGATTTAACCCAAGGCCACACAGTAAGTATTTGAGGCTGGATTTGAACTCTTGCCTCCAGGCCCAACACTTTAGACACTGAATCATCTTTAGCTACTCAATCATCTAACTGCCAAAGGGACAGGCAAAGTGGGCAGCTACTCAAGCTGCATCTTATAAGGAGAGGAGTTAAGGAGAGAAATAAAGGATATTTTAAAATATTGCATTTTTATAAATGCATACCACCTGGCAGGCCAATCCTAGAAATAGGCTCATGAAATCCCACCATGAAGCACTTGGAGCCTCAGCACTTGCACCCAAGACTTGGGCCTTATTGTCCAATTCATCTGGACTAGTCCTTCCTCCCCATACTTCAGGTCCTATATCACATAAATATCAAATAAACTGGTTAATCAATTGGCACAATCTCGATGCCAGGCTAGAGATACAAAGAGACAAAAGAAAAAGGTCGTCACTTGCCACAAGGAGCAATTTTCGAAGAAAGGAGGGCGGCCTCTGGGGACTCTGCAAGCCTTCCTTCCGCTCAAGCACTCCACCTACCTGGCCTGTATGTACCACCTTGAGAAGAAAACCGGAACTGGGAGATTTCTTTCCTGGGTTGTTCCACACTGTTCTCCTGGCTGGAACTGCTCGAGCCGCTGCTGCTCCCAGCCGAAGTGCCCCCTCCGCTGTCCACGTCTTCGATGTTGCCTCCGCTGTGCTGGCTGGCGTTACAATCCTTCCGCATCCTGCAAGCCCAGGAAATGCTTCCTCAGATTCTCAGGAAGACACTTCATGGACTGAAAATTCTGCTTGGCAACCAAGCTCCAGGGAACTCTAGTGAGCTCCTTGGCCCAGTCCAGGAGGTGAATAAGGCAAGTGGGAATGGTACTAGAGAAGGAAGAATTCCCATTCCCAACTTAATGCTTTCGTTAATGGAAGACAGTACAGGGGGCTGCCGAAGCAGCGACCTTACCCCCCCATCCCCTACCCCTACCCCCACCCCTAATTAAACGCTGGGGAAAAGCAGGAATCAGGCCCAATTCCTTAGGAATCATTCCAATGAGGCCGGAGGACGAAGATAAGGATTATTTAACGGGTAGGGCCACGCTGAGGGAGTTAAGGCCTGGCTTTCTGGAACATCTGTGGAACAATTACGCCTAATGATCCCCAGCCTCTGAAACCGTGGGAACGAAAGCCAGATTCTCAGCCTCTGCAACTTGAGGGAAATAGGCCTCTTCTTCTCCAAGGGAGAATTCCCATCATTTCCCCCACGGAGACTGGGGGACTGAGCCTATGCATTGTGTGTCATAGTTTGAACCACAAGGGGAATCCAATTAGCCATGGATTTTAAGGTTGGGGCCTTTGGTGGTTTCTCTAACATCCACCTGGATGCAAGATTTGTTTTTGTTTGTTTGTTTGTTTCCATTGGAAAACCTACCTTAACCACTTGGTTAAGAACCAGGACTTAATGTTGTCCAAGCTGATGGGTCCACCCCATACATTCCTCATCTGGCTGTGGGTTCCCAGGTAGGATGTGGTTAAGGGAGAAACATACATGGGGTATCCGAGGGGCTGATCACAGGAGGAATTAATCAGGTTCCTTAGGACTTGCTTATTGTTCTGGATGCTGCCTCTCTCTGGGTTCCGGTTCCGGAGGAATATGAGCTCTTGCTGTTGTCCGGCCCAGAGTCCTCGAACACATTCCTTGTTAACCTACACATAAGAGAAGAAAAGCAGATGGATGGTCAAGTCAGGACTTTGGTTTTAATTCCTGTATGTGAATCTTAAAACTGCTCAGACTCTACTTCAGAAGATTTGATTAAGCTATTTCCCATTTTTAACAATGGAGGTACTTGGTCAGGAATGTATTGAGAACTTTTAAAATTACTCCACCCTACTCAGACAGCGCCTTAGGGGAAGATAAAGTTGCAAACTCCTGATTGAACAATGAAAAGTCCTTAACTCATACTTATAGTAAAGCTAGAACCTTAAGCTAGGTCTGTTTTAGATCTTATACAAAAAGGTGCTAACTACCTATAAAAGGTTAAATTAATCACTAAAATGTCAAGCAACTTACAAAAGGCAAGCTTAACAAAAGAGGTGTGAAGTACTCAGAAGATATAATCTACCCAGAGAAGATGAGAACTAAAGAGTGGTGAGAACTAAGAATGGGTAGTACTGGGAAAAAGTGTCTACTATGATTGGTAGATGTGAAAATTTAGGGGAGGTGACATAAGAGAAAATTCTCTTTAAAGGGGGTCAATTGAATTTAGTTGGGTCTCTGAACTCTGTTCAGTTTGGAAGTTGAATTGGAGTTCAGGAGTTCAGTGGAGGACTGGAGCTTGCTTGAGATAGATGATCTTGTGGTGAGTGATTAAGACTGACTCACTCTCCCTTAGGCTCAGGTATAGGCCATTTGGCCTAGGCCCTTTCTACTATTTTCTCTTTATCTCTCTCTCCTTCCCTTAATTCCTTCATTTATATTAATTAAAATCTCCATAAAACTCAGCTGACGTGGGTATCTTCATATTTGGGAATTTTCCCATGGCGGCCACTTAATTTTAGATTTTAAATCAAGACACTAAAAATTATCTTTACAATTTGGCCGAAACCTTTACAGTTTTGGCAATTCACAGTCTTGGCAAAACCACATTTTCACGGTTACATGTAAGAGGCCATGCCCTATATGGTAGGTAAGCGTAGGTCTAAAGACAAAGGATCATGCAATGTTGAGCTACAGTTGGGTGGAAAGGTGGACAAGAACACTGAACCTGACTATCAGAAGATTGGAGTTCAAATGCAGCCTCAAATATTTATTAGCTGTGTAATCCTGGACAGGTCACTTCACTTCTCTCTGCCTCAGTTTACTCATCTGTAGGATAAAGATAATAAGGCCATCCATCTCCTAGTGTTGTTGTGAGAATCAAATGAGATGATATTTGTAAGCACCTTACCACTTTAAAGTGTTTTATTACTATTATTATATTATTATAAATAAATAAACATTATTAATTATAATAAAAAACATCATGTTATAAGTAAATACTATTAATTATAATAATAAGCATTATTATTAATGTATTCATTCATTTATCTATATATTTTTATTCATTAACATATTTATTTATATCCATCTCAAACCTCTTAGCTTACAGATGAGGAAACTGAAGCCAAGAGGAGATAAATGACTAAGTTAAAGCCACACAGCAAAGAGGACCTGAACTCAGATCTCTGACTCCAGTTACAGAGTTCTTCTCCTGCTATTATAATGTCTCCAAATCAGATTTGGATCTGACCTTCATCAACACTCACTAATCTCTATGACTCTGAGTAGGTCATTTAAGCACTCAGAGCACTGAGTTTTCTTAGCTGTAAAATAGGAATAATGATCCTTATACTACCTACTTATTGAAGTTGTTGTGAATGAGCTGTTTTCCAAATTTGAAATCCCCCCAACCCAGCCTTTCTTTTGCTGTTCTTAAGTAATTTCAGTTGTGTTCAAAAATTTATATCCCCATCTGGAGTTTTCTTCACAAAAGTACTGGAGTGGTTTGCCATTTCCTTCTCCAGGTCATTTTATATGAGAAACGGAGGCAAACAGGATGAAATGACTTAGCCAAGATCACACAACTAGTTAAGTATTTGAGGCCAGATGTGAATTCATAAAGATGAGTCTTCCTGACTCTAGACCCAGAATTCTGGGTACTAGGTCATCTAGTTACCTGAACAGCTAGGTAGTACAATGGATAGAGCCCAATTTCTTGTTTACCTCATTTTCTCATCAATATATTTATAGCAGCTCTTTTTTGTGGTGCTCAGTAATTGGAAATTGAAGGGATGTCCATCAATTGGGGAATGGCTGAACAAATTGTGGCATATGATTGTGATGGAATACTATTATGTTATAATAAATGAGCAGGATGATTTCAGAAAAAAAACTGGAAAGCTCTACATGAATTGAAAGAGTGAAATAATCAAAATGAGGTTAGAATACTGTACACAGCAACAGCAATATTGTATAATGATCCATTGTGAAAAACTTTGCTATTGTCAGCAATTTCATGACCCAAGATAATTCTACAGGACTTCTAGCAAAGAATGCTATCTATCTCCAAAGAAAGAACTGATGGGATCTGAATGCAGAGTGAAAGATACTATTTTTCACTTTATTTTATTTATAAATTTTGGTTTTATCTGAGTATTGTCTCACAACAATATAGAGATATGTTTGCATGATCATACATGTATAAACTAGATCAAACTACTTACTGTCTCAGGAAGGGAGAGAAGAAAGGAAGGGAGGGAAACAATTTAAAGCTTACAATTTCAAAAAAACATGTTGAAAATTATTACATGTAATAAAAAAATAAAATATTAACAAAATTTTGAAAACAAAAAAATGAGCTGGAGAAGGAAATAGCAAACCACTCCATAATCTTTGCCAAGAAAACCCCAAATGGGGCACAAAGAGTCAGACTGACCAACAACAAAGCACTTAGAAATATGAATTATTATTCATGGAGAGGAAATAGAGCTCTGGGATTAGAAGGTCATTGATAATAGTGCTTTCATTAAGAGCCCACATGCTCTTCAGGTACACTTAGGCAAGAGAGAATCCCAGCCCTTAAAGATGGGGGCATGTGAGGAAAATCCAGAGGAAATGGGGTTACACTGCAACATATCACATTGTGGTTCCATGAAATGAAACATTTCCTGACAGTAAGGATTTTCAGGCCCAGGAATGGCTTACTTCCTTCTTCTCTAGGAGTCTTTAGCAATAGAGAGATTCATAAAGAAAGAGGAAAAGGATCTATTTATACAAAAATATTCATGGTAGCTCTTTTTGTGATGGCAAAGAACCGGAAATTAAGTGGCTACCTGTCAGAGAAGTCTGGACAAATCATTATATATGAATGTAGTGGAACACTATAATATTGTACTATAAGAAGTAATAAAAGGGAAAGCTTCAAAGAAACCTGGGAAGATTTGTATGAATTGATTCAGAATGAAACAGACAGAACAAGAACAATTTATATAGTAAAAACACTATTTTGAAGATAGTTTTGAAAGGATTTTGAACTATGACTAATTCAGTAACCAACCACAATTCTAGAAGGCTGGTAAAACATTTCCTGATAGAAAGATAAGGACTCAGGGTACAGAATAAGGCATTTTTTGGCATGAATATGGAAATTAATTTTGCTTGACTAAAAACATTTGCCATAAAAGTTTTGTTATTTTTTTTCAGGAGGAGTGAGAGGAAGAAAAAATAGATTTGTGTTCATTGAAAAAATCAAATTTAATTAAAAATATATTTGTATTTACTTGGACTCACCCCAAAAATAAGATTCCACAAGACAAGCCATCATCTCACTGACCTATATAGTTTCCTTTAGACATATGCTGTTTTCTCTAACTTCTTGATAACTTCTCAATCTGCAAATAATTTCTGTGAATTTTTCCTACTGCCTTCTAAATTTTTGTATTTACTTAACCTATGAACACTGTACTTGACTTGTCATGTATTCATATTATTCTATTATAGTACAACTTGAAGCAAATCATTATTCAGGAGTCTATTAACTTGTCCCCAGTCACAGATACAAGTGTGCTTATCCCCTCCCTATGAGGTAAACATTCAACAGCACAGTTTCATGGTACTTCTCTGAATACATAGGCTTGTTTTTGTTTATGGTGATGGTATGTTTGCCAAATTTGCTCTTTGCTTTAGTGCACTGGCATTGTCATGGTCAAAGAAAATTGGGTTTAAATGTAGTATGGGCTGTGAAGTAGAGAGAAATGGAGACTTCCCAAAACACCTTCTTAATCAGGCAATCAAGTATTTAGGAAGCACCTCCAATGTGCCTCAAATTGTTTTAGGTGCTGAGGACATAAATGAAAAAGGGAAAACAATTCCCTTTTTTTGGTGAACTTCAGATTACTCCACCCTACTTAGTCTAACAAAACCAGGAATGTCTACACCCATTCTTAAGGATTAAGCATTTAGGAGGATGGCCTATGACGGACATGTGCTAGCAAATGACAAATCAGAAACAACTGACAGACCCCTGGACTGTCCTAAGTCAAGCCTAAAATATCATTGGTATATGTGAGATGCAGGAAAGTGATGTAAAACCCTCTATATATTTCGTGTCACTTCCTCTCTCTGACCTCTTTGATGATGGAGAGGTGGCTGGCGGCAGCTTGCTGAGTGTGTTGGCATCTTGGCGTTATGGCTACTATTGTTCAGGTTTAGCAGTGAGTTTTCCTTGATACCATACTGGAGAAAGTCTAGTAACCTACTTCAGGTGAGGCTCTTCTCTGAGATCTCTCGGAGTTTAGGCTGATTTTTTTCTCCTTTACCTTCTGAACACTATCCTCTTACAGAAAGCCTCTAATCTTCAAAGACCTCATGGCGGAGGACTTTGAACTTGCCTGGCACAGCCCAGGTGGGAGAAATCCTATACCTGTCACACTCTCTTCTCCTTGATTTCTTCCTGAGAAATCCTATACTTTTCCCTCTCTCTTCTCCTTGATTTCTTCCCTATATATTGATTAAACCACCATAGATTTCCAAACTGACTTGGGTATTTTATTTGGGATATCCCCTGGTGACCAAAAATCAAACTTAGATTAGGTCACAGCCCAAAATTATCCTTACAGTTTGCACTCTAGTCCATGGTTCTGAAAGGTACCGATTAATATTAGAAATAGAAAGAAACTCCCCTTGTCATTCTACTCTGCTGACTAGCAAACACTCATCTAGAAACACATTCCTGAAATGGTATTATGGGAGATGGATTCACCAAGATGGCACCCACCATTAACTTACATTTCCTTGGATAAACCCCTAAGGTAAGAAATGGATTTTCAAAGCAAATCCTACTGTACCTTGATCACTTTGAAACTCAGGTAGCTTTTGTGTAGCATGATAACCTTATATTCATCACTGCCTTCATCTACCACATGCCTCAGGGTGAGGAGCTCCTCCTTGTTTGACAGAACCGCACTCCTCCAGGCAGGATCTCCTTCATGGCAAATCACCACCTTTTTTTCAAAGGATTGAATGGCTTCATAGAGGACCACAGGGTCCTCATATTCATCTAGACATGTGAACTGGTCCTGAAGAAATAAAAATCACCCACAGGTTTATTAGAACCTGAACATCTAGTTGTGGTTCACAAAGGCCCATCCTAAGACTGACTTGGTCACCAGATCCATACTTCTTTCATTCTCTCCTTTGTAGCATGGGGTTAGGTAGGTGTCATTTGGACATCTAGGATGTGTTTCAAGAGATTGATGACTTTTTTTTCTCTTTCTGTCTACTGAGGAGGCATTTGGCTAAAATCCATGTGCAGTTCCCAATGTAGTCTAGATAACTTTGGTCTCTTAGAATATTACTACCCCACTACCTAATGTTAGCTTTTCCATGAGCAAAAAACAACAGCTACAATTACAACAAAAATAAGTTGGTGGAGGGGTTGAGAAATGAACACTATGATGTGGAATCCAACTACATAAGAAAAAAAAAAATCAGCTCAGGGAATAGAATGCCAGGCCTAGAGACAGGAAGTCCTGGATTCAAATGTGGATTCAGATACTTCCCAGATGTGTGGTCCTGGGCAAGTCACTTAACCTCAATTGCCTAACCTGTACCACTCTTTTGATACTTATTATGGATTTTAAGATAGAAAGAAGAGTTAAAAAAAAGAAAAAGAAATGAGGGTCTTCCCTGGAACTCCCCATTACTACCATTTCCTATTCTTTATTTTATTGATGGCATCAGGGAGAATCATACATGCAAGAGGTTAACAAAGGAGCATACCTGATGAAGCTTTAAAGACATCCTGATAGCTGGGGCAACAACTTTATGCAGCAGATCCATGTCAGCAAACACCCATTCATCTCTTGATGTTATTCTAAAGTCACCTTTGAACAGGGCATGGAGACCATACAGAAAAGAATCCAAGCTGTAAAACAATATTATATCTTATTTTTAACACAGAGTAGAAAAAAAGCTTGGAGGAAACCAGTTCTTTCAAACAACGTTTTTCTTCCCATTTGTCTTTGTCATGATCCCAATGTCATTGTCTTAGCATGAGTTTAAGAACTGGAAATACTACAAGCTATTCCAGTGGGTCAAGATGACTGGCCCCTGATTCATAGCATCACGCCAGACTCCCAAAGCCCACAAATCTTATTGCTGTCCTCATATCAAATAATGAGCATTACACTGTTGTAATCATTTTTATCGATTTTAAGAGCCACAGAACTGTCTGTCTGATCGATGTTATATTAGAGAACACAGAAAGCACTTTTGGTCAGAACACACTTTTGTTAATGCTGTTTATGGCTAACCATATGGGGATCTGGCCAAGAAAATAAAGAAACCAGCTTATCTCAATGCTGACAACAGTCACGACCAACAACATGGCTCTTGTCGCCAGGGCTCTTTTATCTCCCGGCTGGTAATGCAGTCTGTATTACCCAGGGTCCTTTATCTCCCTGGCTTCTGGATGTCATTTGCAGTTATGTCACTACTCCTTGAGGGCAGGGACTGATTTGGGCTTTGAAGACACACAGTGCCTTGCACATAGAAGATGCTTGATAAACATTTGTTGAAATGAATTCAGTTGAATTGAATTAATGATGAGATGCAGAATAGTATAGTGGAAAGAATGACAGGTCTAGAGTCAGAGATCTTAGGTTTTAATCCTCCTTCCAATGCTTATGTCACCTTGGGCAAGTCACTAAATCACTTGGGACTCAATTTTCTCATTTATAAAATAAAGAGATGGGACTAGGTGGCCTCTGAGATACCTCCCATTTCTACGTCTATGACCCGATGTCACTCTACTACAGTATGGGCTAGGGAAATAAAGGAACAGGAACAAAAATCTAATCATTAGTAACTGGTAAATATTGTGATAGAAGAGGAAGTCAAACCTAGTGATTGAAATGATCTTTGGGAATTATCTGCATTTTTCAATTATCCATGCTTGTCTCCCTCTCCTTATCTGCTGCAAAAAACATCTTTTACACATAGAACAAAAGCTTCAATTTAGTGTCATTTCTCTCTGTATCAGAGCTGCTCTTCCTCTCTCCCCAAATCCCGACTTTTTGTGGAATATGAGAAATAGGGTTTGGGGGCTTACTCATCTGAAATTCTTGGGGAGTGGGAAGGTGATCCGTTCTTTTTTTTTTTATTACCACTAAAACATTGTTTAGCATCCTTCATCTCACAACCTTGGGGCATTTCATTCTGAATTCCTCACTGAATCCCAGTGAGGTAGTTAAATGACAAGTACAAGAAACATCATCACTAATAGTGTTGAACTGGGAAAGAATGAGAAAGAAAACGTGTGTGATAGGGGCTCTCTGAGGATGGCTGGCTCATAAGGATTTAATGACTTGGCTCAGTGAGCAAGTCTCTTGACTCAACACAATGCATTTAGACCTGCACATTAGGGAAATGGTTCCACTGATTACCATTTTAACATTTATTTGCAAAATGTACTACACTCATTAATTTCTCTTCACAACTCCCTAGAGGGAGATGTCCACATTCAATGGTCATCTTGAACAGTAGAAAAGGAAACTGAAGCATTGGCCAAAGGGGCTCTTCATTGACACAGAAAACCACTTGAATCTCAGTGAGAGAGAAGTTATATCTTGAGAAGGGCAGACAAGCCTCCTGTGGAATACCTTGGGTCATTGAGGGACTGAGGCCTTCTGGTACATCAGGGCACAATGAATTTGCTACTTAAGACAATCTATACTGGTTGGCTTTGCCAGAGAGAAAAGGGGCTAAATCTGAAGGTCATGGCTTTTATAATGTTCACAAAGATTTTTTTTCCCCTAAGCCCTCAACTGAAAGAATGTAAAAATATACCCTGTCCCCTGGGAAGAGAGCTAAGTACTGAACAGAGAGAGAGACAGACAGAAGGAGAGAGATAGACAGAGAGAGGGAGACAGAAAGATGAAGAGGGAGGGGGAGAGGGAAGGATGGAGGGAAGGAGGGAGAGAGAGAGAGAGAGAGAGAGAGAGAGAGAGAGAGAGAGAGAGAGAGAGAGAGAGAGAGAGAGAGAGAGAAGAGAGAGGGAGACAGAAAGATGAAGGAGGGGGAGAGGGAAGGATGGAGGGAAGGAGGGAGAGAGAGAGGGGGAGAGAGAGAGAGAGGGAGAAAGAGAGAGGGGGGGGAGAGAGAGAGGGGGAGAGAGAGAGAGAGAGAAAGACAGTGAGAGAGAGAGAGAGAGAGGGAGAGGGAGAGAGAGAGAGAGAGAGAGAGAGAGAGAGAGAGAGAGAGAGAGAGAGAGAGAGAGAGAGGGAGAGGGAGAGAGAGAGAGAGAGAGAGAGAGAGAGAGAATGTTAGTAGTAGAAATAGAAGGGATAGAGGATCAGGAGAGGTAGGTTGTGCTTCTGGAAGGACTCAGGAATTCTGTCCTACACTTGGGAATCTTTAGGCATGGCCCTGTAGAAATGTATATATAAGAAAAACACCATTCCCGTTTTATGGATGGTGGAATTGTCAAGCAAAGATGAATGGTTTCACCCAAGGTCCCCTAGCTAATCACAAGTGGGGCCAAAAAGAGGATACCGAGTTCCAGGCTGCCAGCGTACTTCATTCTCAACTATATTTAAAAGGAACAAAATTTGGCTTTGGCTTAGCAAGGGCCAAGTAAAACAAAGTTTCACCCAGGACTTGCACAGATGCTGAGCTCTGATCCACAGCCACCTCCAAACAACAACAGATTATACGAAGTTTCTATTTTCAGTGAAAATGATCTATCATGTCACTCAATGCTACTCACATGGAATGGTGCAAATAGAGAAAACACAGAAATAGAAATTTCCTCAGCGCTCCAGCTTTATGATGCATCTAGAGAACAAAAATCTTTCCTTAATTGCATCTCCTTAATTATTTCAGAAGAAGTGAAAAATATGTGGTAAGATGGAATAGAAGTGAGTAGGGGGAAGAAGTGGGCACTGGACACTGATAACGTATTTATGATTTCAGTCTGATAAAACCTCTTAATTTCCAAGTTGTAAAGAACCTGCAACTCCAAAAGGATATACATAAACACATATACATGTACATACATGCAATACATGTGCACATGAATGGACATTTGGATATATACACATATATTACTTTTTAAAGTATATATAGGTATGCATATATAATTTTGTATAATCTTATTTTTTAATTCTTACTTTTTGTCTTAGTAATAGCTCTAAGACAGAAGGGCAGGGGCGGTTAGGTGGCTGAATGGTTAAAAAGCAAGAGTTGGAGATGGGGAGCCCTATGTTTAAATCTGGCTTTAGATACTTCCTAGCTGTGATACCCTGGACAAGTCACTTAACCCCAATTGCCAAGCCCTTACCATTATTTTACCTCAGAACTAATACATGGTATTGACTCTAAGACAGAAGGTAGGCTTATTCAAAAAAAAAAGAAGAAGAAGGGCAAGGGCTAGGCAAATGGGGGTAAGTGATTTGCCCAGGGTCACAGAGTTAGGAAATATCCGAGGCCAGATTTGAATCCATGTCCTTCTGACATCAGATGTGGCTTTCTGTCCAAGGTGCTACCTAACCATCATTATATGTGTGTATGTCTTTAAGGAGTATTGTATATTTAAAGGCAGTAATGGAATTGGTGAGAAGTATCATTGCATAGATAGGCATCTATGAGGTAGAGTGGATAGTGGGCTGAGCCTAGAGCCAGAAAGATTCATCTTCCTTACTAGCTTTGATCCTGGGCAAGCCACCTAACTCTGTTTTCCTCTTCTATAAAATGAGCTGGGGAAGAAAAATGGCAAACCTCTCCAGTATCTTTGCCAAGAAAACCCCAAATGGAGTCATAAAGAGTGACAGAAAATGACTGAACAATAATAACAATTATTATGAAGGCTCGATGACTGGTTCTGAAGTCAAAAGGACCTGAATTTGATCCTGCCCCTGCCAGAGAGATGTGACCATCACTCCAAGGCTCCAAGTCACAGGCTGTTTATTGTCCAATGATAGGAGGTTTCCATTTTAGGAGTGGAAATCACAAGCCCAGACACTCCTCCCACCCCAAAAGAAAGAAAAGTTTTTTCTTCACTTTCTCAGGCTGCTTTCCACAGTACCACTTATTTCCACCCTACACAGACACACAGACACAGAGACAGAGAGATATACACACACCCCAACAAACAACTGGTGAGAATTTTCATTGCAGAGAAGTGACCTTAATAAGGACAGTTCATTTGAGGGAATCAAGACCAGGCAGACAACACACAGCTGAGGAAATAAACACCAAAAGGGAACCAGGATGTTAGCGTTGCCAGGCAGTCAGGAAAGAGCATCCTCACTTGTGGAGTGCACTAAATTAGATGCCATGCAAAATTTAAATGGAAAGGGAAGACAAAGTATTTGAAGGTAGATTTTAAACCCTTTTGAGGAAGATTGAACAAACCTAGATTCAAGTACATAAGCATATTTATATCACGGCAACATGTGAACATCTATAGAACCTAGTACGGAGAGAAGCCCGGATTCTTAACAGACATGGAGATACAGAATCTTTTGTTAATGTGCTTCTTTAATAAGATTGATTAATTAACCAACAAGCATGGCCATGCATTTTCTATGTGCCAGTGCTGTGCTAATATAAAAGTGAAAGAGTTTCAATCTTCAAAGAGCTTAAAGAAGGCAATGTATAAAAATATAGGGTATCCCAAAAGTTTTAGAGCATTTTAAAGCTTTAAATTAATAATATTAATAATTATATATACTATATAGCACAAGTTGTGTTATAGAATAGAGTAAGTATATGTCTAATGTATAATTAGTGATATATAAAATACAGTATAATATAATGAAATATATTATCAATTAATAATAATAGTGATGGTAATAAGAATAGCTAATATTTATACAGAGATTATTAAATGTTAGTCACTGTGTCAAGCTCTTGACAATGACCTCATTTGATCCTCACAACAATCCTACAATAGAGGTGCCATTGTTATTTCCTTTTTATGGATGAAGAAACTGAGGCAAATAGAGGTTAAGTGACATGCCCAGAGTCATGCAACTAGAAAGTATATCTCAGGGTGGATTTGAACTCAGCTCTTCCTGAGTCCAGATCCAGTGCTCTGGTCACTGGACCACCTAGTTGGCCTTATTAATTCCTTTGGGACACCCTATTTAAATATATACAGAACGTATACAAAATTGATAAAAGCTAGTTTTGAAAATGAGGGTGTCTAGGGGCGGTGGTATCAGAATCTGGGTATCTGAAAACTGGCTTCCTATAAAAGATTGTGATGATGCTAGTCTTGAAATCAAGGATTAAAGAAGAGAGGTAAGGAAGGATTGTATTGTAGTCATGGGTGGACAGCAGGAGGTGTTGGGAAGTGAGATGGAATATGGTAGGCTGGCAAGTCATGTGTAGGAAGGTTAGAAAGGTAGGAAGGGGCCAGACTGTGAGGACACTTAAATGTCAAATATGAATATTTAGATTTTATTCTAGAGGCAATAAATAACTGATACTTGGGCAGGCATTTTTTTAACCTCAAAAAGGCTGGTATTTGTTGGTTTTGATTTGATGTTACTAGGACAGTAGCATTTAGCTTGCCAGGAATGAATCCAGAGCACAAGCCCAACACAATGAGAATTCATTAAAAGGAACAGTACCTCTGAAGCAAAGAATGTTAGGGCACTTAGCAATCATCTAGTCCAATCCTTTCATTTCATGGATGAGGAAACTGAAGCTCGGCGAGGTCACATGACTTACAAAGCATTGCATAAAAAGGATAATAATGGAAGTGGGACTAGAACAAACATCTCTTGTCTTAGTCTTGTGCTCTTTTGTTATCAGTTTACTCCTTTTTCTTAGGGATCAAGGAATGAGTTTGGGGTCTATTTTCTGTTCATGAGTAGCAAGTAATTGGTGTTAACCATGGAGAGGGCATCAGCAAACCTTTTGGAAGTGGAAAGAGTCCAAGCATATAATCTCATTTCTAGCTATTGAAATTTTAACCTATAACACTATCTAAAGAGCAAAATCATAAATGCATCATCGCACACTATATCTAGGGAACAAGATAGGAGAAGATAGTTATAAGTAAGGAATTATAGACACGAAGTTTAGATGGGCTCCATTAAGAGCAGAGTAAGGAGAACTATGTAAGAGTTCACTGCTGCTAATACATGATGATTTATTTTGCACAAGGAATTATCTTGTGGAATGTGGCATTTTAGGGCAACCACAGGCTGGCCCTAATGCCATCTGTCTTTCCAACCACACATACATACTCAGCTGAATGCTGTGTAGCTGTAGGCTCAGACAATGGGAACATAATCAATTCTTTGATGCACAGTCCAACTCACAACCATAGAGTTTTCTAACAGTTTAGCGAAGGCAAAGCTGCCTTATGGAGTCTAGAAGTAGTGGGAGAAGGACAGAAGGAAGAAGACTCCATCTGGCGCTTCCTAAAATTGGGAAGGTAACTCAAATTCATGGTGTATGTCATGGAATATCTTATATTGATCATAACTACTTGTCTTCCTATTCAAAGATGCAGATTCTGGAAGGGGTAATGCCATGGATATTGATTGTTCCTTGTATGGGAGAGGCTGAAGTTGTGCCCAAAGTTGGTGGAAGATAAGGGACCAGTTGATCTTTAACATGAAAACTCTGTTAATGCAGGATAGCTATGTCTGGTCCTACTTTAGAATTACATTATAGCCCTTGACTCCAGTTGCTCAAAGGGTTCAAACAACTGAGAAAATTACCTTGAAATATGGCATCTTCTCATGTCCAGATATTTCCCACAAAGTGTCTTTTAAGAAATTCCCCTAGATTGCAGCATTTACCGACTGTTTGGTTTATGACTCCATTTATTCTCATTTAGCTTTGCTGACTATTTCTCCTGTTTACCAAGTTCCTCAACCCAAGGCTTGTTTCCCAGCTGCAGTTTGCCCACACTTCTGAGCTAGCCCTTTGAGCCCTTTGTTCTCTTCCTCAGTTGACTTCCTTCCTTCCTTCCTTCCTTCCTTCCTTCCTTCCTTCCTTCCTTCCCTCCTTCCTTCCTTCCTTCCTTCCTTCCCTCCTTCCCTCCTTCCTTCCTTCCTTCCTTCCTTCCTTCCTTCCTTCCTTCCTTCCTTCCTTCCTTCCTTCCTTCCTTCCTTCCTTCCTTCCTTCCTTCCTTCCTTCCTTCCTTCCTTCCTTCCTTCCTTCCTTCCCTCCTTCCTTCCTTCCTTCCTTCCTTCCTTCCTTCCTTCCTTCCTTCCTTCCTTCCTTCCTTCCTTCCTTCCTTCCTTCCTTCCTTCCTTCCTTCCTTCCTTCCTTCCTTCCTTCCTTCCTTCCTTCCTTCTTTCCTTCCTTCTTTCCTTCCTTCCTTCCTTCCTTCCCTCCCTCCTTTATTTTCTCTTTTTGTCTTTAGCTAGCCATTCATGTTAATAGCATGCCCAATTTATGTGTTTTAATTTCTTAGTTATTCTAAAACAGAATATGATGTACAGAAGTTAAATACCTTATGACTCTATTGAAGACTGCTGAAAGAAAGCTCTTAAGCCACTCTTAACACCAATCTTTAGGAATTCCCCACTCTTTAAATAAATATCACTAGGAGAGATCACATAATATAGTGGGTAGAGAGAAAAATGGCCTCAGGGCCAAGAAGACCTGAGTTCAAGTTCTATATGCAACACATAAAGGCTGGGTGACTCTAGGCAAGTCACTTCACCTCAATGCCTCAGGAAACTTTAAGTTGCAGAAAAAGTGCCAACCTACACTAATAGGTTCCTTATCTGGGGAAGTCAAATCTCTATTTCTATAACTTACACTACACAATGTAAATCAGTGTATTTTTCCATACAGAAAAATCAATTCATGAACTTTCCTGCTTAGAGTGATAATATACAATATTCATTTCTCAAATGAAAAGATTGGACTTGATGGCCAGGGCGCCTTCTAAGTCTAAAGCTAGATTCCTGTTAAACTGTGACTCTAAAAGCCACTAAATAATAATCCTGTTTACAACTTTCTCTCACCAGTTAGAAGTACTATGGAAAGAGAACAGTCATATAAATGGTGCTACTCTGACTTCCTTTAACTGTTAGAATTAACTCAAATTATGACACTGACAAGGACACTAAGAAGCACAGGCCAGTCCAATGACAGCAACCTAAAGCCTGAATTTGAATCCTGTTCCTTGAATCCTTGTTCAAAGACAAAAGTCTGCCTTGAACCCTACCTTGGAGAGTCCCACTCTTCCATTAAGATGGATGCAGCTCAGGGACCATCATCTGTGAGAAATCTTTCTTGACACCTCCAGCTACAAGTGTCTCATGACTTTGCATAAATTTGTCTTTATTCATATAGTCTTGTCTCTCATTAGGATGTAGCCCTTGCTACTAGGGATTGCTTTACCCCCTATATCTCTGTCTCAAGCACCTAATGTTCAACCTTGGACTATTTTACCTTGAGCCCAATGGTTGCCACTATAATGACTCAGTAGGAAGGACCAGAACCCCTTTCCCTCTCAGAAAAGAACTATCCTTTCCTTCTTTCTGATGCAAATGCATGCCCCAAGTAAAGAAGGGAGAATAGTTATTGCAACCTTCAGAGAAATATGATTGATAGCCTGATGAGACATACCTACCTATAATTACCAATACTTTATTTAAACCATCTAGGCTTGATTAATTTTTCAATCCTATTTTTGGAAGATCTCATGTGGTGAATGAAGGTAAACTATTCACTTTCTTAGGAGAATGTTCCTAGGGGATATGGATTGTATAATTTTTCATCTCTATATTCCCAGAATTTAACACCTTAGTAGGAGTTTAAATGTTTGTTCAAATGATTTGAAATGCTGGATGCCTCTTGCATGACAAAATCCTTCTTGATCTAAAAAACCCCTTTGATTTTACTTTCATAAAATGCCCAGTATTTCTGTTTTTTTTTTCCTTTACAGACTAATAACTGGGCAGCATCCAACTCATTACATAACCTGTCTTGTATTTGGAGATGTTTTATCAAGACATTCCTTAACCTCCAAGCTAACCAACAAGACACCGACTCATTTAAATTTTCATAAGAATTATTCTATCCTTGTAAATAATTTCATTATTCTCTCCAGTATCCTCCATACTTTATAGCCTTTAAAAGAAAAAAGATCTGCTCTGTCCTATGAATCACAATATTATTTCTATACTTTTACTTGTTCTATCTATGTTAAAACACTCCAGTATCATATCAGTATTTTAAAATAGCAACACTTCTTTGCTCATTTTCCGTGGTTTATTATGACTTCCAAGTCTTCTTAAGAGTCCTTCCCAATTTTGTAAAAGGGAAGCTTATTTCATTGAAGAATGCCTGAGGGGTGGGAGGGAGATAACATGGTAGTAAGGCTGTAGGGAATAGGAGGATCCAGTCATCATCACTAAATCACTAAGATCTACTTTAGTGGCCTTCGAGACCATTGTTCATGCCAAGGACCATATATTCTCAGCTCATCTGATATTATAGGAAATTTAGTGTCTGACCATAATATAAGTTATTTCCCCCAAAGTGCATTTCAAACCAAGGCCCCTAGACTAGAATATCCCAAAAGACGACTCTTTGAAGTAAACCACTGTCAAAACTTGATACATTTGATATGCTCCAAAACCAGGATGAATTTGATTTTTCATTCTTATGCTGGTAACAGGAAGTGGAGAGTAAACATCCTTAAGTTGGGAGTTCTTTACCTTTTTTGTGTGTTACGGACCCCATTGTCCATCTGATGAAGCCTATGAACTTCTCAGAATAATGCTTTTAAATACATAAAATAAAATGTGTGAAATTATGGAACAAACAAAAAAAAATAGTTACTTTTCTACCCAAGTTCATAGATTCCCTGAAATCTCTCCATAGGTCTTGTAGGATCTGTAATTCCTAGGTTAAGAATTCTTGCCTTAGGTGATATTGTGGTTAAGAAGCATGGATAGACTTGTCTAGAAACAACAGAAAAGGGAAAAAAAATTAAGTTAAAGAGAAAAATAAAATTGCTTCATAGGACTCCTAAATGATGTGGGCCTCTCATCAAACTGTAGTAGCCACAGTTATTTTAATCATTCCCTGAATGTCCTCAGAGTATTGTCAATAACGTTGTGGTCTTTCCAAACCTCACAATATTTGGAAATAAACAAATAGAGTTGACTTGTTTTAGAACATGAAAGTGAAGAAATTAAAGAAAATCCCATCAAAATGAAAATTTGAAAATAATAAAAAAAGCAGCCAGCAAGTATATTACTCAATCAAGAGAAAATGAAAGGAGACCAAGAAATGAAAAGCATCAACCTGATATATTATTCTGAATGAGGTATTTGAAGAGAAAGATATTAAAGAAGTCTTTGAAAACATCTGAGATAATAAACAAAATAATGAAATACCCCTAAGATGTATGTTTACCTTTAAGTGGGAAGCAGTCATTAAAAAAAAAAGAAAGAAAAATATTCCAAGCTCCTTAAAATGATGAAAAGCTGGTTTGTTATGTTGTCATCTAAAATACTTTCTAGATATATCACAGAGCAAATTCTGTTGCTTCTCTCAGACTGTCTGGATCCTCCAAAAAGCTCAGTGTCATCATTACTGACCAACTTCTACATTACATCTTCACTGTCTGTGGTTTCAATAAGAGCAAGGTTCTGAGCAGATAGTTTGCTGTTTTAGGAAATCTATGAATGACTTTCTACAGTCTTGAACAATTATCATCCTATTTGTCCATGATTGAGATACTGAAGATTGAAAATAGATCTGTCCTGCTTTTAGGTTTGTTTTTAAAATCCTTCCCTTCCATCTTAGAATCAATATTGATTTTAAGGCAGAAGAGTGGTTAAGAGCTAGGTTAAATGACTTGTCCAGAGTCACACAGCTAGAAAGTATAACATTTGAACCCAGGACCTCTTGTCTGCATATCTGGTTTTCTATCTATTGGGCCCGCCTAGATGAACTCTGTTGTTTGTTTTTTAATTTGCTAGGCTTAAAAATGGAAAACAAATGTTAAAAGTTATTTTCACATATAATGGGGGAAAAAGGAAAAAATATTTTTAAAATTTTCGAGGCTTTGGGTAGGTTGTGAGGTGGCAAGGGAAATGTTTCTATAATATACCCTAATTTGATATACTTAAGTTAAGAGATTTGACTTTTCTCTTATATAGAGAAAAGCAGGAAGTGCTAGGGTTCAAGAGCTAAAAAGCTGTCTGATGAAATAAGTTATTATCAACATTTATTATCTCTTAATTCTTAGTGACTCTCAGTTACTGCTTTTGTGGATGAGAGAGGTATAGACTGCACTGTAAGGACTTGATTTACAAAGAAACCTCATGCAGGAAGGAAATGGAACTTTGGCTAACAATGGGGGATGTGACTGGAACCTCCAGTCAAGAAATGCAAATGGACAGTTGAAAAGGGGTTCTTATCTCTTCTGAACTCAAAGGGAGAAGATGATCTCACTGAGCCTAACCTGCTATAATCCCTCATCCATCTGAAGAACTCAGATTAGTCATCTTTCCTCAATATTGATGGATAGAGACTTTTTTCCCCTTTGGGGAAGGCAAGAGACAATCTGCCCAGAGGATTTTCCATTGATATCTTTAAAAGCTATATCTCTCTATATTAGGAAAATACACCAGTCCGACTCTACAATGGTCCTTAGGTCCCCAGGTCCCCAGACCTGAGCCCAAAACCCCTGAAGGGAATTTAGGTTGAAACCTACCATTCTTGAATAGACCTTATTAGTTTAGACCTTATTAATTTAGAAGAACTGAATATCTCATTCTTCAAATGTACTAAGGGGGTCAAGATAATATCCATCCAAGGAAAAGAACAGAAACCAGAGATTGAAAGGGATTTCCTCTTTACCTTTTAGCTCAGGACATTGATCCAACTTCACCTTCTCTGGGGCAGCTCTGCCTGGGAGAGGAAGTATTGTTTTTCTTTATCTGTTCCCTCCCTCTCTAAGACCTGTCAAGCTTTGGTTCCTGATCCCCAGCTAGTACGCTTTTCCCATAATGAAATGAACCCAAACTGCTAGATAACAGGAAGTTAGTTCTGCCTCCTTATCAATCCATAATTCATAACTTCTTTTACCTAACAGGTTGCTACTAATAAATTATAGCAGACTGATAATTTATAATCCCTTTTAGCAAAGTCTTCAGAAAAGAAAAAATACATCACAACAGACTTCTCCATTCACTTAAGGAGTGTCGACCAGGTTATAGAGGATCCAGAGAAAAGAGACAACTACTTTTAGCCTGCAAGCAATGTTTGGGGTTTAGAACCAGAAGGGAACATATTTGCTGAGTGTCCTAGGGCAAATTGATCAAGTATAACCTGAGTTTTGTTCCCCCAAATCAGTGGTTCTCAGAGTATGTACCACCACACCCAAAGTTTTGGCTAAGAGACTACAAAACTTGCCTTTTGAATTGCATGTCTGTTTTGGAAGTCTTCCTGGATCCTAGTGGCCTAGCTCCTAGCACTTGGGTGCTAGTGAATATATTTCCTTTCACATCAGTTTATCCTAGAGGATTTTGTCTGGGTCTGTGTTTCACAACCATTATTTCTTACCTCTTACTTTATTTATAAGTAAGTCATTCCCCCTCCTGATGTGGATCTAGACACCCCTTGTGGATCTAGATTATGCCATTTTTAAGGTATGTAACCTCAGTGCCTAATACAATATCATATGTAATAGGCAATTAGTAAATATCTATAGTATTGAATGACTTTTTATATTTATGTAATTTGAAAATTTAAAAAGAACTATTTACTTAATTTCCTAGTGTCATTTTCCTCATCTGTACAATGAATATGGGGCAGCTAGGTGGCACAGTGGATAGTATGTCAGTCCTACATATACATATATGTGTGTGTTTATATATATGATGCTCTCCTAGAGACTGTGGCTTACGATTGTGCCCAACCTAAGATATGGGAAGTATATTGGGGTAAGAGAAATGGAGAGGGCATGCATTTGGTACTAGGCAAATAATGCTAGCTATCATCATCATTATTATTCCTCAGCAAATAGCAAGGTATATTTACTTTCCTTTTGGACATATTAGCTCTTTGCAAAGATATTTTTTTTTTCATTTTTCTATATCATCATCAATTAATATGCACATTCACTGCTGTTAATTCATTTTGTTTCCAATGATAGACTTCACTTGGTCTCTTCCTTGATAATATGGGAACTGGTTTTATTTGGCCTATATAAACCCTTTCTTTAACAACATTCTTAGAGTGTGGCGATAGGGCTGGGAAAGGAAAGTTAATATCACTTGATCTTCACATCACATTTAAATTAGAAAGGAATTATTAAACTCAAATTGGAATAGAAAAAAAAATAATTTGTTAACAGCCTAATAGGCAAATGACTAAAGAACCTCTGATTTTATCAGTGTGGAAGAACTCCTGGCATGAAAATTCTCTTTACCAATGTAGATTTCAACATATTTATGAATTGGTAGATCATGTCATCAAAGATTTAAAACTGGAAAGAACTTTATAGGCCACACAACTATTAAGTGCTAAAGGCAATATTTGAACCCACTTCTTGCCTATTAATCTAGTGTTCTATCCATTATGTCTATCTATCAACCTATCAGTAATTTTATATTATTCAGTGAAAATATCTCTAATTAAATATCTCCAAGACTCCCAACCAATCTAATTGATAGCTTTCTAACCAAGACAAAAAGCATACTTTGAAAAACAAAGCAAGATCTCAACATGTTTTTTCTTTATCCTCTAACTTAAAATAGTTGCAATATCCCTTTAAAGTCTGTAGAGAAAATGTAGTATTCCCCAAATAACCTAGGGGAATCCCCATTGTTTCTCTTCTAGTTACCTGAAAGCCATGTTGTGTGAGGCAGTTCCCAGAGCTCGCCTTCCCATGATGCAGAGCGCAAAGGAAAGAGTAACTAAAGGAGAGTCCTCATCACTGTCCAGACGCTGCAGAGGTCAAGAGACAAGAAGGATCATTTTATTTGCAAATGGAACCTACAACACAACAAACTCTATTGAACAAGAAAATTTCTTTATATGTACAGAACTAAAAAAAGCTGGGACTTTTGAGGTGCTTTAGCCCACTCTCCCACAAAATGTAAAAATCTCTACAGTAGCATCTGAGAGATAATTTACCTTCTGCTTAAATACTTCCAGTGTTAAGGATTTTATTACCTCATGATTGATCCCATTTCATAGTCAGATATGGCTAAAATTTGAAAGGATTATACAAGAGGGTCATTTGCAGAAAAGAAAGTCTTGAAAGTTAATAAGAGTACTCATCCTATTGTTTTCACCTCATTAGTATCCAGCTATGGAACTTTAATATAAAAACACTCAGTCTGTGAAGTGGATATTAATTTGGTAAAAATTAGCAGAACTCATTCATGATCTCCCACTAGGAACACAAGAACCTTATTTTAGCAAAATAATATACTGAATTTTTTTAAAGTTGGAAGTCTTCTCCACTAGCCACAATTATACAGTCTTTAAATATTTTCTGCAAAGACAATTTCTGTAACAATAAGGTCTTATAGGATTTACATAATGGCATGATATCTCTTGGAAGAAAAAGAAATCCTTCAACCACAAAGCAAAGATGCAAGGCTTTCAATTTGCTGGGTTACGAGCTCCTTATTGCTGGAATAGCTCTCAAAATGATCATTCACAGACCACAGCTTTGTTGCAAGAAACCATTTCTGACCTGTGAGTGCAGTGACTGCTTGGTTAATTTGATGAGAAGTAAGTTTTGTGATTGTTAATCAATGAACATTTGTTGATGAGATGTAACACTAGGTCTTGGGTTATCATCATGGGAGAATTTGAACTGGATGAGATTGTAGAGATTTTATAGTTACTCTGTAGAGGTTACCATATTCCCTCTAATGTTACCATCCATCTATATTCTTTATTTATCTGGTAATTTCATATGTATATATAAAATTTTAATTTTATTATTATTTAATATAATATAACAAATAGGATTTAATATTAAATATTTAAATTTATTTGAAATATTAAATATTAAAAATGAAACCTTAAAATCTAAAATTAATTTATATAATTTATATAAAAATATATTTAGTCTTTCCTCTATTAGAATATAAGCTTAAAGGCAAAACAATGTGCTTGCTTTTCTTTGTGTCCTCAGCACTTAGTATGGTACCTGGCACATGGATGCTTAGTGATTGAAAACCTTACACACACACACACACACAATTTTATTCCTTGCTAAAGCTGTACTTAATTTTGAACCTACTAGGCTCTTCTTACCTTATTCTCTGCCCTACCCAATGCCTTGATCTTTCAGATAGAAGAGTAAAACCAGACTTTCAAAATGGCTTTTTTTTTTCATTTTTAACATATGGACATTCATATATATATATATAGATAGATATATACATATACATACACACACACTAGATCTACATCTATATCCATTTGTCCATATATGTATAGGATATATAGAGAGAGTATTCTGTCGTTTGTCTGTGTGTGTGTCTGTATAGCTGTGTAGGTATACAGACACAAACACACACCATTTTCCTTGTCTCATGGCTAAGGACCATCATTCCATTCCAGAATTAACCCTAGTATACAAGTAATAAAGCCCATGAAAAATAGATAATCCTATTGGTGCCAAAATAATAAATTAGGTCATATAATTTGTAGGTCAATGACAATAAATTATGTCATAAATTACACTAATCAGCAAATCATCCTGAAGACAGATTTCAGCATAAATACTTTTTGACAGGGTGATTGAAAACAAGAGTTTCAAGTATTAAGTTATGAAGAGGGCAAACTACAAAGACTCTGGGATACCTGATCTATGCTCAAAGGTACACGGAGAGGAGAACACTGCTGTATTCGTCCTTTCATTGTGTCCTAACCCATGATTTTTGAAATATCTTTTTTTTTTAACCTAACCTGATTTTATTGTCAAAGTATAGCTGTGTAGGTATACAGACACAAACACACACCATTTTCCTTGTCTCATGGCTAAGGACCATCATTCCATTCCAGAATTAACCCTAGTATACAAGTAATAAAGCCCATGAAAAATAGATAATCCTATTGGTGCCAAAATAATAAATTAGGTCATATAATTTGTAGGTCAATGACAATAAATTATGTCATAAATTACACTAATCAGCAAATCATCCTGAAGACAGATTTCAGCATAAATACTTTTTGACAGGGTGATTGAAAACAAGAGTTTCAAGTATTAAGTTATGAAGAGGGCAAACTACAAAGACTCTGGGATACCTGATCTATGCTCAAAGGTACACGGAGAGGAGAACACTGCTGTATTCGTCCTTTCATTGTGTCCTAACCCATGATTTTTGAAATATCTTTTTTTTTTAACCTAACCTGATTTTATTGTCAAAGGAATTCTTAATGAGAGAATTTCCTCTATTAATAGGGAATGGCATTTTGTGTTATTGTTTAGTCGTTTCAACCTCTCTGTGACCCTGTTTAGAGTTTTCTTGCCAGAGACTGGCACATTTCATTCTCTAGTTCATTTTAAAGAGGAGGAAATTGAGGAAAACAAGGTTAAGTCACTTATCCAGGGTCACACATCTAGTAAGAGTGCGAGGCCAGATATATGATCAGTAGTAAAACCAGCATGCCCGTTGTCACCAATATTATTGAATACTGTATTAGACATGTTAGCAGTACCTCAGCAGTACAGTGATCCAGGACAATTCTGAAAGACTTTTGACAGAGGATGCTCTCCACCTCCAAAGAGAGAACTGCTGGAGTCAGAATGCAGACCATACTATTTTTCCCTTTAGTTTATTTGTGGTTTTATTTAGGTTTTTATTTTTATATGAGTATTCTCTTAAAACAATGAACTATATGGAAATATGCTTTGCATAGTAATATATATATAAATGAGATCAAATTGGTTACCATCTCTGGGAAGGGGGAGAAAAGTAAGGGAGGGAGACAACTTGGATCTTATAACTTCAGAAAACACATGTGGAAATTTGTTATTGCATGTAATTCAGAAAATAAAATATTTTTTTAAAAAAGTAATGCTAGCAATAGCAATAAGAGAAGAAAAAGACATGGAAAGAACCCAAAAGGGCAAAGGAGTAAATACAACTATCCTTTTTTTTGCAGACAATATGATGGTTCAGAGGGAAGATGAGTCTTGCTGACTGTAGGTCCGACAGTCTATCTACTGCACCACTTCTCTGTCCCAGAATGGTAGTTACTCTGAAACTCAGAGTCTTAAGAGTTCCCTGTAGCAATGAAAAATGAAATGACTTGCCCAGGGTCACTTGGCTGTTGTATGCCAGAGGCAGGACTCCAAACTAGGCTTTCCTGACTCCCGAGCTAGCTCTCTCTCCCCACTGTGCTATTCTACCTCTCCATTACTCAAGAGTTCATTGGCTTTCTCTCTTACTTGAATAAAATCAGTTGTAGAGAGAAAATGAACTCAGTCAGCATATTGCAATTGTTTTCTCTGCCTAGAGTGCTTTGAGGCTCCCCCTTGCTGCCCACACATCCACACGTACCTCCCGTCTTTTGCGTGCACAATACTGAATCCATTCCAGATACACATTACAGTAGCTAGCTCTGGTTATCCCTTGAAGACACGGAACGTAATCATCATCGATGTTAATGCTGAACATTGCAAGATCACGTTCGATGTAGTGCCACTTGGCAAACGGCTGCAGGGACTTGAGGATTGATTCATTTTTGATCCAGGCCTGGAGTTTCGGGGAACTCACTGTAAAGTAGATTATACTCTGTGGAGGAAAAGCAAGATTTGAGAGTCTTTCATCCATTATAAAAGTCAAAAAAGCTACACCTGAAAAAGTAAATCGGGCTCCAGAGAATAAGAAAATTTTCATATGCCCTCTTAGCCCCGTTTCTTGTTAGATATCACTTAGAAAACCACTTCTACGTTTCCAAAGTGTCTTATTTCAGTGCTGTTAAAAGGAAGAAAGTCAATAGAAGGCAATGGCAAAGGAGCTTAAGTGACTAGAACTGCAAAAATGGACAAAAAAAGAAGCATCTTAGTGCATAATGTGTTAGCTCTGACCTTTTGGGTGAAGAAAGAGGCACACAAAGGATGTCTGTGTGCAAGAATGTCATTAGGCCCATCCGAGGCTTCTGGGAATGCTGGGCCTTAGGGACGTCCGGAGGACATGTCTACATTTCCTGGAAACTCCCAGGAGAGGAAGAAGTGCTCTCTCAGGGTCTCAGGGTACCTGCTTAATCGCTGATGATGCTAATAAGCGATTATGGAATGGGGCAGTTTAGGGCAGTAATAATAGTTATTATACAGATCTTTACGATTTGCAAAACAGAAATATCTTACTCAATCCTTACAATTATCCAGAAAAGATGTTATTCCCTCATGAGTATATAAGCTCCTTGAGAGGAAGGGGATGCCCTTTTGGTTTATATTTGTATTTCCTGACTTAGCAAAATCTTGACACATATCTCTGTTTCTGCTTTTATTTCTCCATCCCAGCCTTTGTCTCTGTCTCTCATCCCCATTTAAAAATGAGGAACCCCAGAGTGGTTAGTTAAGTGTCTTGACCAGGGTTAGAGCTGTTATCTGTTTGAAGGAATTCAAAGTCCAGCCCTCTACCCATTTATGCCAGCTAAGATGACTATATAATGTACTGCACTAGAAAAAATCAAAACAAAATAAAAAATAAATAAAACAACCTATTCTTCTTAAAAGTAAAGAAACAAAAAAATCAAAGAAGGAAAGAAAGCCCTTTTTCTTAGAGAAGGCATTTATGGATTCCAAGATACCTGTGATGGCCTACAAAAAACTGTTTTTTGCTTTTCCTCTCTCTCCATTATCAGATGTCCCAATTTGCTAATATTATAGCTTTTTGTTGTCAAATGGAGGAAAAAAATACCACGCCCTCTAACATGATTATCCTGTTCAAAATCATTGTTTTCTACAATGTCATTCTGTGGTTTATGAATGGAACCATTTTTCAAAAATGCCATCTCTTTGCCACAAAAAAAGGAAAAATATGTAGATTAGAAATTCAGGTTGGACACAACCACATGTTCAATAACATGTTGAAGGAGAGCAGGGAAGGATTTGCTTCCTTAAACGTCTCCACATTCCCATTAGAACAAAAAAACCCGAAGTGGTGCCTAATGTTACTTGAGGCTTGATCCTGGGGCCTGAAGCATGGTCGTGCATCTCATCTAGACATCATCTGCTGCGCATGGGTGCGCAATCATTGTTGCTGATTTAGCTGGGGAGGATTCATGTTCATGACAGGATCAAACTCTTAATTGGTAACCTTCCCTGATCATTAAAACTACAACAAAACGAAAGCAGCACATAGAGACTGCCTGGAACAAAGGAAGGCAGGCCCTCGAGTCCTGGGGAAGTAAGTAGGTAATTCATCTCAGGACTAATCGGCATGATTTCCTCACACCCACTGTGATGGTCCCCACCCCAGCAACCCACTGTTCCTTCCTTTCCACTAGGGAAACCACGGATTTTTTTAGAGCCAAAGGAGATGAATGGACATATTTCCTTGGTTTTGTTTTAGTCTATAATACCCTTCCTTGTAGGCTAAATGAATGTAAAATGGTGGACTCAGCCTTTCAGAGACTCTAACATGCTGATGAATTTAGGAAAGCTCCACCCAATAATGAGCAAAATACTCTAATCCTTCAGGGCTCAAAAACTACTATTATTCTCTTACTTAAAGAGACTCCTTTGTTAAATTCTCCTGCCAGCCTCAGATTCTAACATGAGCTCTGCAACATGAAGTCCTCAGGGGAGCAATAATAATTGCTAGATGCACGATCAATAAAGCATGAATCCTAGAGTCAAGAAGACCCAAGTTCAAAATTTAGTATCCAATATTTAATAGCGGAGTGACCCTGGCAGGTCAGTTAACTTGTTTGTCTCAGTTTCCTTATCTGTAAAAAGGGGATAATGAAAGCACCTACCTTCCAGGGTTGTTGAGAGGATCAAATGAGATCATACTTGAGAATTTCTTTGTAAAAAAGGTGATCTATAAATGCTAGCTAGTATTATCAGAAGTAGTAGTAGAAGCAGCAATAGCAGTAATAGTGGTAGTAATTATAGCAATAGTAGTAGTGGTGGTGGTAGTAATTGGTGCCCTAAAAATTAGGCTTGTGATTTCATCCCTGAAGGGGTCTAACAATACAGAAGACAGTCTTAGAGTGTTGTCTGAGGCACCAAGAAATCAAGTAGCTTGCACAGGTAGTAGAAGTCGTAAGACGAATTTTAGCTTTGGTCTTCCTGACTCCAAGTCCAACTTAATATCATTTCTGCCACACTACCTCACAGTGCCACTAAAGTCATATTGAATGAGCGAAGTAAATTGTCCAGAATCAGGCAATATGGCCATGGAAGTACCAGTGTCCAACACTGGATCATTAAACATCCGATTAGTATCCAAGCCATATAACCTCTGAGGTGTAGAGCCATACCTCCTCAAGAATTTCTTATTTCAAATATATGAGTAGCTTACTTTAATAAATGAGATAAAGAGAGAGAGCACTTAGGAAGTGCTTGCTGTATTGTGCCAGAGGGCAGCGCCTGTTCTCAAAATGCTTGCATTCTAATGGAAAGACCACATACCACCAGGTGGTGGACAGATGGCTTTCCATCAGCAGAGACATGGTTCACCACATAAGAAAAATAGGAAATAAAAAACAAGGAAACATGGCTTATACATTCACCATTGTAGCTATTTTCAGTAGATACTCAGAGTTACTTAAAAATGGATGTCACTTAGAGAGGTTAACATGGATTTGGAACCCCGAGAGCTAAAAGTTCTTGTAACTTGCTGTGACCTTGGGAAAAGTACTTAATCTCTCTTTGCCTTAGCTTTCCTACCTAGATAAAGGATATCATAATATCAACATCATTCAGATTTGTAAGACAAGACCACCAGAAACAAATCATAAATCGCTTAACATTTTTCATCCTGATTTCTTAAGACTACTGATATCATGGATGATAGCAGCATGTAAAATTCTTCAGGGTGCATCTACATGAAATTCATAATAAGAATATAAAACTGAAAAATAAATGTATTTTCAGTTAGCAAGATTTAAAAAAAAAGGGGGGGGGAAGGGTATAACCTGAAGCTGTTTGGAGACAGCAGTCCCTCTTGAGTCACTTAAAATATCTGGCCACTATATCACAGATCTCCCTGGACTGTCATTTAAAGGGTAGAGCACTATTTATCAGAAAGCTAATTCTAGGGAGATGGACAAAGACAGACAGACAGTTTAACATGTTCACAGGCAAGATCTGTTTTTCATTCCTCAACCTGCAAAACAACTGATAAACACATTTTCTCTTTGAAGAAACTGCAAAAACAGAGCACTCAGAGACAGCTGATTTCTTGAATACTAAGAGGTATTTAAACAGGAATAAACCGAGGAGATACAGAGGAGGCACAGGGGAAAATCTCAAGTCTTCAGGAAGGAAATGATTTCAAATATATGCAGAGAGGCTGGGGGAACTGACCCACTTTATTAGAAGAGAACAAAAAAAAAATCCTTTTGTCTAAAGGAATTATTGGGGGCTTTTTTCTTCCTTTACAGCCTCCTTGTCCAACATAAAATAACAAAATTAAAGAAACTAAACTCTTGAAACTTGATGCAGTTCAGAGAGACCAAAGCAATTTCATTCACTCAGCAACCAAGGACAGGAGATATCATTAATTTTTCCCCCCAAAAGAATGATTTCCTCCATTTAAAGCAGCTATTTAATTACTCTGAGATACTTCACAGATAGCTTAAAAGCAGAGTAAATAGCTGCATTTACTTATGGTGTCTCCCTACCACCAAAAAGACAACAACAACAACAAAAAAAGATGTTGTTAAATGCTATCTAGTATTGTTATTTGGCAATTGAGTAGTAGATTTGAATCTTACAATGGAAGAGCTGGAAAGAATCTGAAGATCACAGGGCCTGAAGTAAGATTTATTTCATAAATATTTGTAGGTTAATTGATTAATCATTTATTCTAATCTTCTCATTTGACAAATGAAAAAACTTGAGGGTCAGAGGTTATAAGTGATTTGCTGAAGGTCACAAAGCTAGACAGTGGCACAGTTCCAGGGTATCCTGCCTCCAAATGTAATCAAGTGATAAACTAGGATTTAATATAAGTGATTTCTATAGCACAAGAAAGAGTCATTCTTTTTTCTCCTTTAGATTAATTCATTCAAATTGAGAAATATTCTGAAGGGTACTACTGGGTCTCATTTGTATAAAAACATGCACACATGCACACAACATACATATATATTCATACATATACTTCTATGAAGTTATGATAACAATGGAAATGCCAATAATATATAAATGGTAAATATAAGTATTTTAAATTTGTATTTATTTCAATTAGATTTTTGTTAAATCTCCCCATCTGCCTCTCTCTGTCTGTCTGCCTGTCTCTTTCTCTTTCATCATGATTCTTTTGGAAGCAGGCTCCCTAGCCTTTTCTATAAGAGGAATTTGCATCAGTCAAGCCAATCTCCATTATACACACACACACACACACACACACACAATACATTCATACATATACAATTTGCAGAGAATTATGATATATAATGGAACAGCCTTTAATATATATATATAACATTTTAATATTTAATATATATCTATATATCTAACTATAACTACATGTAAGCATATATATCTTATATATAAAATAAAAATCATGATTCTCCTGAAAGCAGGCTTTCTAGTCTCTTTCCTATGAAGAATTTTCATTAGCCAAGCCAGTCTCAACTACACACTCACACACATACATGCCCCCTCCCCACTCTCATTAGGGATTAAATCAGAAGTCTAGCTTTAGAAAATATCTACCATTACTGCTGCTATTTTTGCTTTTACTACTACTACTACTAACTAGCTAATTAAAAATTAAAGAAGATGGCAGCCTAGAAGGAGCAGTAGTTCAGACCTCTGAATATCCTTCCTTACCAATCACAAACTGAATGCTCCTACAGGACTGAAAATCAAACCTAACAACAAGACAGAGCCAAAGAACCTTCCTTCTGGACTCAATTCAAAAGATACTCCCCCCAAAAAGCTGGAATTGAAGAACACTCAGGTCTAAGGGGAAGGCAAAAGGAAGGTCCTAGGACCCCTCCTCCCACCCACTGAGAGTGCTGAGACTCCAGTGGCAGCGGGAACTTCTGGGCGGGCAAAGGTGCTGATATGAAGGGTGTACCTTGCGGGCAGGGCTGTGCCAAGCTCAGAGCATTGAACACAGATGGCAGAGAAGGAGCTAGAGAGGGAGCATAGAACTGGCAGCCTGGCTAAAGCTGTGTAGATCCTCCATATTTGCTCCATCCTTGCAGGAGGTGTTGGCCTCAGAGCACACCCAGCTGAACCAAGCTGAACTTAATCCCATCAAGTCTTTAGAACTCAGGGAAGCCCAGGCTCCACACCCCTCCCACTGAGTGCTGGACTTTAATCCAATCAAAAGCCTCCAGGGGATGGGGAAACTCAAACTCCAACAACTCCCTCCCAGAGACTGCACCAAGAGATCTTCTGTCAAAGATCTAAGAGGGAAGACTGACAGAAGCCCTCAAAACCAAAAAAATGAAAGGAGCAAGAGCACAGACAAATACGGGGAGCAAAGAAGGGGTGAATATGAGCAAACAACAGAAAAAGAAGAAATAAATTACAATAGATAGTTTCTATATAGTGAACAGAACAGGGGGGGAGGGATCAGCAAATGATAAATCAGAAATTCCAACGAATTGGATACAGGCTGTGGAAGAACTAAAAATGCAATTCAAAACACAATTAAGGAGACAGAAGACAACTTTAACAACAAGATAAGTCATCTGGAAACAGAAAACAGTGTCTTGAAAGCCAAAATCAATCAGCTGGAAAATGAGGCAAAGGAGATGAAAGATGAGGCAAAGAAGATGACAGATGAGGCAAAGGAGATGAAAGATGAGGTAAAGAGGATGAAAGATGACCTCCATAGAAAATCAGACCAGGAAGAGAAGGATGACCAAAAATCCAGGGATGAAATCCAGTTTTTAAGAATCAGTATACAACAATTAGAATTATGTGACCTCACAAGGCAGCAGGACACTATAAAACAAAACCAAAAGAATGAAAAAATTGAAGAAAATATGAAGCATCTCATTCACAAAATAGAAGATTTAGAAAATCATTCAAGGAGAGACAAGTTAAGAATCATTGGTCTACCAGAAGACCAGACAAAAGAAACAGCCTAGATGTCATACTACAGGAAATTATTCAAGAAAACTGCCCCGATATTCTAGAACAAGAGGAAAAAGTGGACATTGAAAGAATCCACAGATCACCTCCTGTACTTAATCCCCAACTGACAACACCCAGGAATGTTATAACCAAATTCAACAACTATCAGACCAAGGAAAAACTATTACAGGCTGCCAAGAAGAAGTCATTCAGATACCATAGAACCACAGTAAGGATAACAGAGGATCTGGCGGCATCTACACGGAAGGACTGAAAGGCATAGGATATGATATTCTGGAAATCAAGGGAACTAGGTCTACAACCAAGAATCAACTACTCAGCAAAACTGACTATATTCTTACAGGGGAAAGTATGGTCATTTAACAAAATAGAAGAATTACAAGCATTTGTAAAGAAAGACCAGAACTGAACAGAAAATTTGATGCCCAAGCACAGAACTCAAGAGAATCATCAAAAGGTAATTTAAAAAGAGGGAAAAAAGAAAAGAAAACAAAACAAAACAAAAAAATAGAGACTCAATAATTTAAAATGATATGTATCCCTATAAGAAAAGAGGTCATTGGTAACTCTTAAAAACTGTTGTTATCACCTGGGCAGCTAGAATAATTACACTTAGAGGGAACAGTGACAAATTGTATAGGATGAAAGGACAAGACATAAATAGGTAAATAGATATATGCATGAATAAATACATATACATGTGTGTGTGTGTATATATTTATATATATATATACAACTAGAGCTTTAAAAAGAGGTTAATACTAAAAGAAATGGGAAAATAAACACATTGGGGTAAATTTATATGTCACAAAGAAGCTCATGGCGGGAGGGGGGAGAACATCAATACACTGGAAGGTTAAAGAAGTTGGAGATAGGAAATACTCAACTCTTACGTGCTTTGAAATTGACCCAAAGAGGGAAGAACAATCCAATCCATTGGGGCAGAGAATAGATTTGCACCCTATAGGGGAGTAGAAGGGTAATAAACGGACTGGTGGGGAGGGAAGCAGTACAAGGGAGGGAGAGGGTGGGGGGTAATTTTAGAAAGACATCAGGGAAAATAAGGAGGGGAGTAGAAGGGAGGGAAGTAGAAAGGGAAGTAAAATAAGGGTGGGGACTAGGGGGACTGTTTAAAAACAAACATTGGTGTAGAAGGAAATGGTGAAAGAAGAAAAGGCAGGAACAGGAGCAGAAATCAATATGCTGGGAAATACACAGCTAGTAATCATAACTCTGAATGTGAATGGAATGAACTCACCCATAAAACGCATGCGAATAGCAGAGTGGATTAGAATCCAAAACCCTACCATATACTGTCTACAAGAAACACACATGAGGAAGGTAGATATGCATAGGGTGAAAGTAAGAGGATGGAGCCAAATCTATTGGGCATCAAATGATAAAAGGAAGGCAGGAGTCTCAATCATGATATCTGACAAAGCCAAAGTAAAAATAAATCTAGTTAAAAGAGATAGGGATGATAATTACATCCTGATAAAAAGCAGTATAGACAATGAGGAAATATCCGTATACAACATGTATGCACCAAATGGCATAGCATCCAAATTTCTAAAGGAGAAACTAGTGGAACTCAAGGATGAAATAGATAGAAAAACTATACTAGTGGGAGACCTGAACTTTCCTCTATCTAAACTAGATAAATCAAACCAAAAAATAAATAAGAAAGAGGTAAGAGAAGTGAATGAAATCTTAGAAAAATTAGAGTTAGTAGACATATGGAGAAAAATAAATAGGGACAAAAAGGAATATAACTTCTTTTTAGCAGCACACAGTACATTCACAAAAATTGACCATGTATTAGGGCATAAAAACATTGCAAACAAGTGCAAAAGAGCAGAAATAATAAATTCAACCTTCTCAGATCACAATGTAATGAAAATAATTAGTAAGAGTAGATGGAGAGGTAAATAAAAAATTAATTGGAAATTAAACAATATGATTCTCCAAAACCGGTTAAAGAACAAATCTTAGAAACAATTAATAACTTCATTGAAGAAAATGACAATGACATCCTTTCAAAACCTATGGGATGTAGCCAAAGCAGTATTCAGGGGAAAATTTGTATCCTTGAGTTTATATATTAGCAAATTAAGAAGGGCAGAGGTCAATGAATTGGGCATTCAAATTTAAAAACTAGAAAGCGAACAAATCCTCAGATGAAGACTAAATTAGAGATCCAAAAAATCAAAGGAGCAATTAATAAAATTGAAAGTCAAAGAGCTATTGATTTAATAAATAAGACTAGAAGCTGGTACTTTAAAAAACAAATAAAATAGAAAAAGTACTAGTCAGTCTAATTTAAAAAAGGAAAGAAAAAAAACTAAATTGACACTATCCAAGATGAAAAGGAAGACCTCACCTCTAATGAAGAGGAAATTAAGGCAATCATTAAAAACTACTATGCCCAATTATATGGCAACAAATATGGCAATCCAGGTGATATGGATGAATACTTAAAAAATATAAATTGCCTAGACTAACAGAGGAAGAAATAAATTACCTAAGTAACCCCATATCAGAACAAGTCATCAAAGAACTCCCTAAGAAAAAATCCCCAGGCCCAGTTGGATTCACAAATGAATTCTATCAAACATTCAAAGAACAACTAATTCCAATATTATACAAACTATTTAACAGAATAAGTCAAGACAGAGTTCTACCAAATTCACTTTACGACACAAATATGGTACTGATTCCAAAGCCAGGCAAGTTAAAAACAGAGAAAGAAAACTATAGACCAATCTCCTTAATGAATATAGATGCAAAAATCTTAAATAGGATACTAGCAAAAAGACTCCAGCAAGTGATCACAAGGGTTATTTACCATGAGCAGGTAGGATTCATACCAGGAATGCAAGGATGGTTCAATATTAGGAAAACCATCCACATAATTGACCATATTAACAAGCAAACTGACAAAAATCACATGATTATCTCAATAGATGCAGAAAAAGCCTTTGATAAAATACAACACCCATTCCTACTGAAAACACTAGAAAGTATAGGAACAGAATGGCCTTTCCTAAAAATAATAAACAGTATATATCTAAACATCATCTGTAATGGGGCTAAACTAGAAGTCTTCCCAATAAGATCAGGACTGAAACAAGGATGCCCATTATCACCTCTATTATTTAACATTGTACTAGAAACACTAGCAGTAGCAATTAGAGAAGAAAAAGAAATTGAAGGTATTAGAATTGGCAACGAGGAGACCAAGCTATCACTCTCTGTAGATGATATGATGGTTTACTTAAGGAATCCTAGAGAATTAACCAAAAAGCTACTCGAAACAATCAACAATTTTAGCAAAGTTGCAGGATACAAAATAAACCCGCATAAGTCACCAGAATTTCTACATATCTCCAACACATCTCAGCAGCAAGAATTAGAAAGAGAAATTCCATTTAAAATCACCCTAGACAAAATAAAATACTTAGGAATCTATCTGCCGAGACAAACACAGGAACTATATGAACACAACTACAAAACACTCTCCACACAATTAAAACTAGATGTAAGCAATTGGAAAAACATTTACTGCTCATGGGTAGGAAGAGCTAGCATAAAAAAATGACAATCCTACCCAAATTAATTTACTTATTTAGTGCCATACCCATTGCTACCAAAAAACTTTTTTACTGAATTAGAAAAAAAACATAACAAAGTTCATTTGGAAGAACAAAAGATCAAGGATATCCAGGGAAGTCATGAAAAAAAAAATTCTAAGGAAGGAGGACTTGCAGTACCAGATCTCAAACTATACTATAAAATAGTGGTTACTAAAACAATTTGGTACTGGCTAAGAGACAGAAAAGAGGATCAGTGGAATAGACTTGGGGTAAATGACCTCAGCAAAACAGTCTATGATAAACCCCAAGATCCCAGTTTTGGGGACCAAAACCCACTTTTTGATAGAAACTGCTGGGAAAGTTGGAAGACAGTATGGGAGAGATTAGGTTTGGATCAACATCTCACACCCTACACTAAGATAAACTCAGAATGGGTGAATGACCTGAATATAAAGAAGGAAAGTAAAAGCAAATTAGGTGAACACAGAATAGCATACTTGTCAGATCTTTGGGAAAGGAAAGACTTTAAAACCAAGCAAGGGCTAGAAAAAAACACAAAATGTAAAATCAATAATTTTGATTATATCAAGTTAAAAAGTTGTTGTACAAACAAAACTAATGCATCCAAAATTAGAAGGGAAGCAACAAATTGGGAAACAATCTTCATTACAAAAACCTCTGACAAAGGTCTAATTACTCAAATTTATAAAGAGCTAAACCAGTTGTACAAAAAATCAAGCCATTCTCCAATTGAAAAAAGGGCCAGGGACATGAATAGGCAATTTTCAGTTAAAGAAAGCAAAACTATTAATAAGCTCATGAAAAAATGTTCTAAATCTCTTATAATCAGAGAAACGCAAATCAAAACAACTCTGAGGTATCACCTCACACCTAGCAGATTGGCTAACATGACTGCTATGGAAAGTAATGAATGCTGGAGGGGATGTGGCAATGTTGGGACATTAATTCATTGCTGGTGCAGTTGTGAATTGATCCAACCATTCTGGAGGGCAATTTGGAACTGTGCCCAAAGGGTGATAAAAGACTGTCTGCCCTTTGATACAGCCATAACATTGCTTGGTTTGTACCCCAAAGCGATAATAAGGAAAAAGACTTGTACAAGGATATTCATAGCTGTGCTCTTTGTGGTGGCCAAAAATTGGAAAATGTGGGGATGCCCTCCAATTGGGGAATGGCTGAAGAAATTGTGGTATATGTTGGTGATGGAATACTATTGTGCTCAAAGAAATAATAAAGTGGAGGAATTCCATGGGGACTGGAACAACCTCCAGGATTGCAGCAGGAATGTGCAGATTGAGAGGAGCAGAACCAGGAAAACATACACAGAGACTGATACACTGTGGTACAATTGAAAGTAATGGACTTCTCCATTAGTGGCAATGCATTGACCCTGAACAATTCGGAGGAACCTCTATCCATCCAAAAACCACTATCCATGTCCAGAGGAAACACTGTGGGAGTAAAAACACCGAAGAAAAACAACTGCTTAAATACATGGGTTGAAGGGATATGGTTCAGGATGTAGACTCTGAATGAATATCGTAGTGTAAACAGCATGGGAATAGGTTCACATCAAGGACACAAGTAATACCCAATGAAATTGCATGTTGGCGGTGGGAAGAGTGGGTGGAGGGGAGGGAGGGAAATAATGTGATTATTATAACCAAGGAATAATGTTCTAAATTGACTAAATAAACTTATTTAAATGGAAAAAAATAAAAATTAAAGTGCTTTACAAATATCATCTTATATTATCTCCATCTCTCTCTTCATCCCTACCTCTTTACTTCTTTCTCCCATCCCTCCTTTCCTCTTTCTCTTTTCTTCTCTCCCTCTCTTTTTCTCTTCCTCTTTTACTTTTTTATCCTTCTTTACTCTCTTCCTCTTCTCCTATCTCCCTCCCTCCCTCCCTCCCTCCCTCCCACCCTCCCTCCCTCCCACCCTCCCTTCCTTCCTTCCTTCCTTCCTTCCTTCCTTCCTTCCTTCCTTCCTTCCTTCCTTCATTCCTTCCTTCCTTCCTTCCTCCCTCCCTCCCTCCCTCCCTCCCTTCCTTCCTTCCTTCCTTCCTTCCTCCCTCCCTCCCTCCCTTCCTCCCTTCCTCCCTTTCTTCCTTCCTTCCTTCCTTCCTTCCTTCCTTCCTTCCTTCCTTCCTTCCTTCCTTCCTTCCTTCCTTCCTTCCTCCGTTCCTCCCTCCGTCCCTCCCTCCCTCCCTTCCTTCCTTCCTTCCTTCCTTCCTTCCTTCCTTCCTCCCTCCCTCCCTCCCTCCCTTCCTCCCTTTCTTCCTCCCTTTCTTCCTCCCTTCCTTCCTTCCTTCCTTCCTTCCTTCCTTCCTTCCTTCCTTCCTTCCTTCCTTCCTTCCTTCCTTCCTTCCTTCCTTCCTTCCTTCCTTCCTCCCTTCCTCCCTCCCTCCCTCCTTTCCTCCCTTCCTCCCTTTCTTCCTCCCTTTCTTCCTCCCTTCTTTCCTCCCTCCCTCCCTTCCTTCCTTCCTTCCTTCCTTCCTTCCTTCCTTCCTTCCTTCCTTCCTTCCTTCCTTCCTTCCTTCCTTCCTTCCTTCCTTCCTTCCTTCCTTCTTTCCTTCCTTCCTTCCTTCCTTCCTTCCTTCCTTCCTTCCTTCCTTCCTTCCTTCCTTCCTTCCTTCCTTCCTTCCTTCCTTCCTTCCTCCCTTCCTCCCTTCCTTCCTTCCTTCCTTCCTTCCTTCCTTCCTTCCTTCCTTCCTTCCTTCCTTCCTTCCTTCCTTCCTTCCTTCCTTCCTTCCTTCCTTCCTTTCTTCCTTCCTTCCTCCCTCCCTCCCTCCCTCCCTTCCTTCCTTCCTTCCTTCCTTCCTTCCTTCCTTCCTTCCTTCCTTCCTTCCTTCCTTCCTTCCTTCCTTCCTTCCTTCCTTCCTTCCTTCCTTCCTTCCTTCCTTCCTTCCTTCCTTCCTTCCTTCCTCCTTTCCTTCCTTCCTCCTTTCCTTCCTTCCTTTCTTTTTCCCTCCCTCTCTCCCCCTGTCTCTTTCTCTCTCCTTCTTTTCCTTACTTATCAGCTGTGTGAGTCTCAGAAAGTCACTTATTTTGTGCCTACACTACCTCCTGTAATCCTTTATATCCTTTAAAAAATGTTTCATTTGCTCTCCTCTTTTTTCTTTTTTATACTCATAATTGCTATCTCCCAACCTTTATCTATTCACTGATAAAAAATAAGGTGATAAAAACTTATAATTAAGCATCATCAAGCAAAATGTGCCATATGTAAAGCTTCCACATCTAAACATTCATGTTGTGACACCTTCTTTCTGTCCGTCACAAAGTGCGTTACATGCATTGCCATAGGTTTTTGAGAGATGTAGTTTATTAGCTATCAGTACAATTGAAATTAATTGTTTCAATTCAAGATATTTTTCCTCTTTTGATCAATACTTTATTTGGAATCCTGTCTTTTGAATCCTTGATACTCATTTTTTCCCTGTGTGACCCCAGGCAAATCATTTCAGCTTCTTCTGCCTCTTCTTCACCCATAAAATACAAATAATAAGAGCTGCTATCTCCCAAGGTTGTTGTGAAGATCAAATGAGATAATACTTGTAAAGCACTTTGTAAACCTTAAATGCTTTATAAATGTTAGCTATTATTATTATTTATGATCGCAAGAGCAGGGATTCTATTAAGTCAACCCAAGCTATACCGCATTCCAGTGGTGTCTAACACAAATAGAAGCAGGGGGCCACTAAATTGTATATGAGGATCCCTGCTGTCTACATATTGACTTAATTGTACATTTTTATATATTTCTTTTTATATTAGACTATTAATTTCATTAAATATTTCACAACTACATTTTACCCTAATTAGGGCCTCTTTCAGGAGTACTGTGGGCTCACATGTGGCCTGCTGGAAGCATGTTTGACACTTCTGATCTACCCTGTACTCACTTTCTATGGTCTTAACTTCTTCAGGAAATATTTCCCTCCCAAGATAACCATAATTATGTTCTCTTTTCCCCATTTCCCATTTCTGCATGTTGGCACTTGTCCTCCAAAGGAATGATTTCAAACCAGCATTTTTCCTATCCTTTTCTTGAATTTATTTTATGGTTCTTAATGCCTTAGGCAACTCTGAGATTATAATCTATACATGAGTTGCTCATCTGAATGTTGGTAGAAGTTGGGACTTCTTTAGACTGGGAATTCCCTACAGTGTTAGACTCAGAGTTGCAATCCAAAACAACAATAGCAGCAACAAAATGAATCCTTGAGCTCAGAATATCAACTTGGGATTCATTGGGACTGGTTCAATCTTGGAAGTTTCTCAATAATATCTCAATAATGAAGATGCCCCTACTTATGGTTTATTTTGGAACATCATAATTTATCTCATGTTATTGCCTAAAAGTCTTCTTGGATCGCAGAAAGTGCAAAGGATTCATACCTCTACTTGTAAATGGTAAGTAAGTTCCCCTTTTATAATCAATATCCACCTTTCTATAATAAGCAATTCAATCTTAAAGTAATAACTTGTTTCCTCTATTGAACAAAAGAGAATAATTAAAGATTGCTATTCAAGCAATATCCCTATCTGCTGGAAGATGTTCTCTTTTTCATGGGACAAATTACCTTTGCTGTAAAGGTAGAATTATCTTGAGAGGAAATCCTCAGAAGGCAAAAGAACTTTGGGGTTGGTAGGGAGTTGAATTCCCCCAAAACTAAACAGTCTATGTGACTTATAATGGGTTTTCCTTTGAAGATTCAGTAAGAACTATGCCTGTTTGAGGCAGCTAGGTAGTACAGTAGATTGAGTCCTGGACTTTGAGTAAGGAAGATTGTCCCAATAAAGTAAAAATTCCAGTTTTGCCCTTTGAGGTCCAGACCCAGGCTGAGTGTCTTGCTGCTCTCTTGGTTGAAACCTTCCCTAGTCGTTCTGCCTCAATTACTGTACCATTGATGTTCTGGTTCTTCTGAGTCTCTGGATTATTAGGCATCCTTCCAAGACCATTTATGGATGTGGAGACTGAGTCATGAATTTGAGTCAGGGCTAGAACAAAGGCCTCCATCAGTGAACCTAGTAGCACTCAGAAAAAAAGCTAATACACATTCCTCACACCATGCCTACGGGTTTCTAACATTGTTCAGAAAAATCAAAGAATGAGGAAAAAAACTTATCCTGGGCAAACCTACTGTTTTTGGCAGACACATATAGAAGGGCACTAAGAAATGTCCTAATTGCTAGAATAAGAATGAGGATAGTAAAAGCTGCTTATTGTTGTTTGATAAATGAATAGAATTTGGAAATGAGAAGATTCCCTGTTGACATCTATTAATGTAATTCCTATATCCAAAGACTTTGGATTCCTCTAAGATCTTTGAAAATGCATTTTCAATCCAAGGGGGACAATCATCACATTATAAAAATTGTCGTATTGTATATTATAGCATAGATGTTGAGATTTTGGTAGCATTTCAAAGTCTTTTCTATTTTTATTGTTATATCACTGATAACTACTGACATACTTAGAGATCAAAGGAATGGTCTAAATGGGAAATGGCTGATCTATCCATAGCAGAACTGGGAACAGAATTCAGGTCTCTGGGATTCCTAGCCCAGAATTCTAAAATGGGAAATTCAGTAATAATACCTCCCTAGATATGTCAACTTGTGAAAAGAATCTATACCTTGATGTAATATCTAATGAGGATCCTTCGGAGATCAAAGACCTGTAGCATAGTGGCTGCGTTGTTGTCAATGATGTTATATCCTTCCAGGATGTACTGTGTTCGAGTGATTTCCCAAGTCAGCCAGCGGAGATTGAAAGCTGCATTGCAGGACAACAGGTGGGGCAAGTGACCCGGCTTACAGCAGCAGCAGCTCCGATCATCCTCATCACCTTCCATGATTGCTTCCACCTCTCTCTGCTGGCAGTATGTTCCTAAAGGATTTCCAAAAGCAAATCAGGATGACGGTTGCAAAATGAATTTATAGAAAACTGACTGCAAGTTTTTATATGTAAAAATGATTAACAATGTGATATAGTAGAAAGCGGCAGCTAGGTGGCACAGTGGATAGAGAATTGGGTCTGGGGTCACGAAGACTCATCTTCCTCAGTTCAAATCTAGCCTCACATACTTAATAGCTGTGTGATCCTGGGCACATCACTTAACTCCCATTGCCTGGCCCTTACTGCTTTTCTGCCTAGGAACCAATGCACAGTAAGGGTTTAAAAAAAAATAGAACCTCTTTGGCTACAGGAGGGGGGTGGGAGGAGGGATGGAAAGAACACGATTCATGTAACTATGGAAAAATATTCTAAATTAATTAATTAAATAAACTTTAAAAAATAGAACCCCAAATGGGGTCATGAAAAGTTGGACATGTTTATAATGACTGAACAACTAGATGATGAAAGTATAAGCCAGACAAAAGAGTTTGAACTTTATTTAGTAGGTAACAACAATCTACTGAAGAATTTTTTTTTACCAGATTTGGAAAGAAGATGAAGTATATCAGAAGAATAAAGCAAAGCTGCCCATCTAGCTTACTGAGTACAGACCAGCAACAAATTTTGCTAAGAAACATGCAGCAGAATTAAGGTGTTGCTCTCTTTTACATTGCAGGCAATTAGGGGAAGGCAAGAGAGGTAAGTTCCCATAATGTACATACATAAATGCTATGCAGACACAAGGACAAAGGAAGATCATGACCTTCAAATCTATAATTCTGACATGATATAAAACCTAGGTAATGAGTGAGGAAAGTCACTAATAATAAATCAGAGGATCTAGAGCCGGAAGGGACTCTAAGACATCATATAGGACAACTGCCCTATTTTTCAGATAAGTAACATATGACCCAAAAAACTTATGTGACTTGTCCAAGGTCATTAGGATATTTACAGCCTGGATTTCTGCTTTCAAATCTAATGATCTTCACTGGGGAAAGGGGGAGAGAGAGAGAGAGAGAGAGAGAGAGAGAGAGAGAGAGAGAGAGAGAGAGAGAGAGAGAGAGAGAGAGAGAGGGAGGGAGGGAGGGAGGGCGGGAGGGAGGGAGGGAGAGGGAGAGGGAGAGGGAGAGGGAAGAGGAGAGGAGAGGAGAGGAGAGGAGAGGAGAGGAGAGGAGAGGAGAGGAGAGGAGAGGAGAGGAGAGGAGAGGAGAGGAGAGGAGAGGAGAGGAGAGGGAGAAAGAGAAAGAGAAAGAGAGAGAAAATGAATACTTGTAATATGTATAATCAAGGGCAGAACTCAAAGGTTCACAATTCCTATCATCTTTCCCACATGCCCTAGTGCTGTGGAACTTAGCCTAGACCTGTGATCTATGTATTTGAAATGTCTGCCACCTTGATTACACAAAATGGGATTCCTATATTTTTGTTTAGGGATACAGAAAACAAGGTGAGTCCAAGTAGGAAAAGCTCTATCTATATGGTCAGATGCAATACACCAGAATCCTAAAGAGATCTAAAAAAAGAACCAAAAGAAGGCTTCCCAATCAGTGGAGAGGATCCTCTATCTCAGAAGTACTTACAGAAAGTTGGGGATGTGAGTCCCACGGAATGGGTTACTATCTATACCAGATCACAAACTCATTAACACTTCTAAACATCCTTGCTTTTGCATCTCATTTATGAGAAGCTAGCCCAATGCCTTGTACACAGTAGATATTTAAAAGAAGTTTGTTGAATTGGATAAAATTGAATTATGGAATTATTGAGGTTCTTTAAAGGAACAAAAGGAGTTTCATTCTAGTACCAACTTTGGCACTTTTTACCTACATAGCTTTGGTTAAATCACTTAACTTTTCAGAGATTTATTATCTTCATTTGATGAAGGAGAGGGTTGATACAGATTGGAGTTCTAAACATGGGCTCCATAGACTCCTCAATAGGTCCATGTATAGATTTCAAGGGGTCTGTAAACTTGAATTGGGAAAAAATTCATCTTTATTTTCACTAACCTTGAACTAAAATCTAGCATTTCTTTTAATGATTTAAAAATAATACTCGGAGAAGGAGTCCATAGGCTTCATCAGACTGCCAAAGGGATCCATGACAAAAAACAAAAACAAAAACTTAAGAACGCCTAGTCTGGATGACTTCTCAAGTCCCTTCCAAGTCTGGGACTCTGCTTCCAAGATCCTTCATTTCAAAAATCCTAGAATCCTAGGATTCCATAATTCAGATATAATCAAAGTTTCTAACAGTATGGAAAGAATGAATAAGAAATCCAAAGTACTTAGCCATCAGTGGAACAGAATCTTAGGAGCAGCTAGTGTCACAATGGATAGAAAATTGGGCCTGGAGTGATGAAGACCTGGGTTCAAATTCAGCCCCAGATATTCACTGTGTGACCCTAAGTTATTTAACCCCTGTTTGCCTCAGTTCCCTCATCTGTTAAATGGAGATAATAATAGCACCTATCTCCCAGGACTGTTGTAAGGATCAAATGAGATAATAACTGCCATGTCTTTTCTGTCAAACCATGCCTTCCCTAGTGTCAGGAGGGGAGGAAGGGAGAGAGATACTAAGGAACTTTAATGTAACAAGCAAATAAATAAATTTTTGAATATTTGAAAAATTAAAATAAAAAAATTACAAAGTGCTTGGCACAATGCCTGTCACATCCATAATAAGCACTGCATAAATGTCAGTTATTATTATTATTCTTATCTCTTTGAATGGGAACGATCCCCAGAACAAACAACTAATGGCCCCCTGCTTTGCAGATGATTTCATTGAGATACATTAAGAAGAAACAGTCTTTACAAGGAAGAAGACCAATAGAGTTTTCAGAAATGTGTTATCTAGGGGCAGAAGTATGTAGGAGGCTTCCAGTCTTATAGGGATCAACATGCTTGTTTATATAACAGGATTCAAAAATCCCAATTTCTTTCCTCCTCTTCTCTCCACCTCCTCCATCCAAATTGCAACAGCTGTTATATAATGCTGCTGAAAATTGTTTTTTTCCCCCTCACATCAAATAAACATTCGTTGTCTCATATTGGGGGGGGGGTAGGGAGGAGGAGGGGCACAGTTCCAAAGTGGCTGAGTAAAACACAGAGTTAACACAACAGACTGTGAAGAGAACAAACAGACATTTCTGCATTAATTAAATGGCAACAGAAATAACAAATCTTGCCACTAAGAGGGACACCAGCTCGCTCACTAGCCAGACAGTCATCACAGCTCAGAAAAGTCTGCCTGCAGGATTCAAGTTGCTTCTCTTAGAGGACAAAAGAAACAAAAGTCCCTTCAGTCATTTCCAGGCCTCAGCATTCAAAAGTAAACTAAAGGGGGAGGCTATGAGGTAGAATCCATTCTGAGAAGAAATGAAGCCCACCTTGGTGCAGGGCAAGACTGGCCTTTCACTGCTCCCTGAGACACAGAAGTGGAGAGACAAAAGATTTGTCAACAGGAGACCTGAGTCTGATCCCAGTTCTGCTATTTTTTCTCTTCTGTAAAATAGAGATAATAATTGTGCTACTTAACTTTAAGCTTCTAAAGGAAACAACCTTTTTAAACCTTATAACTTCATACAAATGTGAATTACTGTCATTTCTAACCTACTTCAGGAAGCAGCTACCTGATGGCATCACAGTATTTCCCTCTGCAAAAATCCTAAAAATACTAATAGAGTGATCAAGGAGTATAAGAAGAATACTCTGGGGAGGGTGTACAGCGAAGTGGCACAAGGAATAGAGTGCCAGGCCTGGAGTCTGGGAGGACCTGTGTTCAAATCTGCTTTCAGATACTTCTTAGCTATGTGATCTTGGGCAAGTCACGTAACTCTCATTGCCTAGCCCTTGCCCTTTTGTCTTGGAGTTGTTACTAAGATAGAAAGGGGGGAGGAGGAGGAGAAGGAAGAGAAAGAAGAAGAAGAAGAAGAAGAAGAAGAAGAAGAAGAAGAACAAGAACAAGAACAAGAACAAGAACAAGAACAAGAACAAGAACAAGAAGAACAAGAAGAACAAGAACAAGAACAAGAACAAGAACAACAAGAAGAAGAAAGAAAAACAAGAAGGAAGAACAAGAAGAAGAAAGAAAAACAAGAAGGAAGAACAAGAAGAAGAAAGAACAACAAGAAGGAAGAAGAATAAGAGGAAGAGGAAGAGGAGGAGGAGGAGGGAGAGAAGGAGGAGGACTGGTTTCCTATTTCCCTTATATAGGCTTCTACTTTTTGCTCTTGGATATTGTTGATCTACTGCTTTGACATACCTAAAAGCCAATTGTTTTACACTTTTGGTGGCCTAGATTCATGTTTTCTATTGGCAAAAATAAGTACTTGTAGTTATATACAATGAATTAAAAACATTAAACTTTTTATCTTCCATCATTGTTCTTTCTGAGAGTCCCCAGTGCACATTTTCGGCAAGAGCTGGGACAAGATATCCTTTTGATACATCCCCCAAATACTCCAAACATCATAGCTCACTCTTAACTGGTCCTTCCTCTCAAATTTCCTCTTTGCTGTTGATGGCATACCAAACCTCTAGTAACCCAGGACTGAAACCTTGGAGTCAGCTTTAACTGGTTCCTATTTTTTACCTCTGTTCAACTAATTCTGTTACTAAGTCCTATTGATTCTCCCTCCACCATATCTTGTCTTTCACCTCACCACATCCCACTTCCACTTTCATTGTCACCATTCTAATGCAGTCCCACCTCACCACATCCCACTTCCACTTTCATTGTCACCATTCTAATGCAGTCCCTTAAGCCAAGTAAAATTAACAAGGATATTGTAAGTGTCTATGCTATATAGCAAGCCTTTTGTTAATCAATAAGGATATAAGAAAATAAAAAAAAATAATACTTTCTCTTAAGGAGCTCACAGTGTAATGGAGGAGATATCCTGCAAACAAATGGTACAAATAAAGCATCAACAGGATAAACTGGAAATAATCAACAAGGAAAGATATTAGCATTAAGGAGAAATGGGAACACTTCTTTTTTTAATATTCTATTTTAATTTATTCTTCTATGTGAATATACATTTCACATAATTTTTAAATGTATTTATACAAATTTATATATAAATCTACATAAAATTAAATAAAAGGATGTAGGTACCTTATTTCTAATAAGGAAAAAAATTAAAGTGTGTCATGTAAAGAATTTTTTTCAGAGAGCCAGTTGTTAAACATTTATCAGCATACCACTATTCTCAAGGTTTTATCCTGGATCTTGTCTTCTCCCTGTATACTCTCTTTCTTGGTAATATATATTATTTTTTTATTTTTTTTATATAACCCATTCCCATGGTTTTAACTATTATCTAATATATAGATTACTCTCAGGTCTATGAATCCAAGCTCAGTTTCCCCTTTGAGTTTCAATTTCACATCTTAAACTTGGCATATCTTTTCCTTTAAGGGAAAAGACTTCTTATAAAAGATAAGTTTTTAGTTGAGACTTGAAGGTAAGGATGTCAGGAGATGAAGATGAAGAAGTAGAAAATCATGGGCAGAGGGGATCTTCAGTAAAAATGCACTCATTTGGGAGAGGAATATCTGGTACAAAAAACAGCAAAGTGTCTGGTATTATTACTGGATCACAGAATGTGCTCTCTACTTCCTTGGTAAAAAAAAAAATATATATATATATGTATATATATTAATACCTATGTCCCACAATAATCTCATTATCTCCTACTTGGATAGTTAGAATAGTGTTCTAACTGGTCTTCCTAACTTCAACCTCTTCCCAAGCAATCTTTCTAATGTGTTCATGTGATTACATATATCTGAAACGCTTCCTGCTCAAAAAGCTTTAGGGTCACCCTATAATCTATAGAATGAAACAATAATAACAAGGTCAACAATTTCCTTATCTGAGCATTCAAGGCTCTGTATAACATGACTACAGGCATATTCTTCACCAATTCTTTTCATGAATTTTGCTCCAGCGCAAGTGGGCCAGTTACTTTTTCCTCACATTTGATATGCCATATTATATTTCTGCAGATTTGTATAGGTCATTCTACATACCCTGAAGGGTTTCTGACATTTCCAGTGATTAACATCCTTTTCTATCTTTAAGACCTAGATCAGATGTTCTCTGCCATGGTGACTTCCCTAGAAGTGGGATCTCTCTTCATCCAGTCCCTCATTCCTCTTTCTGTTTGACCTTTCCTACTGATCATATTATAGCTTGCAATATAGTTATTTATATAATATCTTATCTCACTAGCTTCTGTCTCAAGCCTTCTGAGGGCCAGCACGGCTAAATTCAGGCACATTCATGAGCAGTTTGGTTACAGAAGAATGTTCAGTCTTATACAATATCATAGACTGCCACCAATCACAGAGGAGCTGGAAGTGAAGGGAAAAACCAAGTTGATGGAGCTATAGATGTGTGGAATAAAATATCTGAATTAGGTGTTTCCTCATCACTGATTTTAAGTTTTCTGGGGGCCAATCTATATATAATTTAATGATATTGGGAACTTTTAGTATAGAAACTTTCTCCATTGATTCTGATCTGCAACTTATAAGCTTGGAGAGTATCCTAGGGTAGCAGGAAATTAATTTTCTAGGGTCATATAGCCAGTATATGGTAGAGGGAGGACTTGAATCCATGTCTAACTCCAAGACCTCTCTCTTTATCTACCAAACCATGTGGCCTCTCAACTTGTCGCTGAGGGGCATGAAACTGATTTGAGAAGACATTGCTTACCTAGAAGGGAAAAAAATGCATGACAAATTAAGCTGAATTAATGGTTAACAGCCAATTTGGTGACATATCTTCTACCATATTCCCAGTTATTTCAGCTTTTTGAACTGCCTGTAGAGTGATCTACTATGTGTACCAAGCCCTTTGTAGAACATGTGTAATTGGAAATCCTCCCTAAAGGCAGGATTATAAGATGTTATCCAGATGTTCTCATCAGATCTGGAAAATATCCCCCATTTAAATAGGTTTTATGTTTCCTCTTGTTTGAAGTGGAATAGCTATCTCATACTTGAGCTAACACCTCATAAGAAATGTCTTCAGTGGTCACTGTGGTATGCAAGTATTTTTGAAGACCATTAGGTAAGACAAGAGTCATCAGAAACTCATCTGAATCCAACTCAAATCTTTATCCTCAATGGTTTATCTATGATGAGTCAAAGCCTTCTGCAAATCTTAGAGATACCTTCCTCTGTGAACATTTGGGATATTCTGCAAGGGTCTTGAAATGTCTACATTGGTTGAGTAATCTGTTAACCCTAATAGCATTCTATTTGTGTCTTGAATTCTAATGCCTTCCCTATGTTATCTCCATTTTATCATATATATATATGTATATATATACATATATATACACACATACAAACATATACATATATCTACATATCTATCTATATATCTCTTGTTTGTACATAGTTGTTTATAGTTTGTTTCCCTTAATAGACAATAGCTTCTCCACAACAGGGATTTTTTTTTTAATTTTGCTTTTGTTTATGACTTTCTTTGGATCCTCAGTGCTTAGCACAGTTCCTTGGCACATAGTAGGTGCTTAATAAATGCTTGGTGGCTGGCACTCTCCTATCTATAGAAGATACTCCTTTCAGAAGTTCTAAATGTACATTTGCCTTCTTTTCTCAAAAGTGGTAACAAATGAATGAAATGGGGGAACCAATTCTTAAAATGGATAGCAGGTTTTGGAAAGAAGCTCTTTTCTTCCTATTGAATATTTCACAGGTTTCTATATATATCCACAATAAATGTGAAGATGGGAGTTAATAGTGCTTTAGAACAAAGGCTTATAAGCCAGGAGAAGGGTACATCTGATTTATTCTGTGAAAAGTTAGTTTCCCAACCTGAAAATGGGGAAAACAGAACCAGGATCTGTCTTCCAAAGATGCTGTCAGTAGTCATTATCTGTTCCTCAAAATTCAGGTAGGTTTTTTATTCCCTTGCATAGGCAATAGAAGTCTGATAGGAAAGCAATCGGACTGCTAAAATTTGGGTTATTTAGCTTCATGAATTAATAATGCAAGGTGGACAAAATGGCAGATAGCTCAAAGAGAGCACTATTCATTTAAAATCATATCTGCCAAAAAAACAACTTCAGAATAACTTTAATCCTTCTGTTATAGTCATCCCAAGGTGAAAGGAAAGCTCCTGGGGGTTGAACAGCATTTAAAAAGAATACTATCATGTCTGCTAGGCTTAATAATATAAATTATGTTAACTTGGCTTTGTGCCCTTCCTCTAGAGCACACTGAACCAGATGTAGTGCACTCAGTCAGAGACATTAGAGTCTTACTCTGACAGATTCCTTAGCAAAATTATTATAAAGAAACTGAAGCTTGGAAAGTTCAAATGACTTGTCTAGGGTCATATAGCTTATTAAAATGAGAACCAAGTCACAAACTTGGGTCTTTTGACCTCACAAATCAATGTACTTTCTTCTCATTCACTTTCTTTATTAGTAAAATGGGAGTCATAACAATCACACACTATACATGCTTAACATATTTATTGTGAAAAATATTTTATGGACTTCAAACATTGCATAAATAGGCTTATAGATTTATAGCTATATGGCTGGAAGGGATCTCAGAGTCCATCTGGTCCAATCTTATTTTAAGTTATGGCAAAAGAACGAAACCACATAAAATCCTATCAAACTTAAGCAACTTGTCAGCCTTATGATCTCACTAGCTAAACTGGGAAAGAATCATCCCCAGAAGGTTGTCCATGCATTGATGGTTTCTTTTTTTAGTCATCATCTCTCATGGAAATCATTTTATCAGGGCACTGAAGGATTATAATCTCTGATGGGTACTCTCTACCCACATTGACAAAACCAGAGATTCTTCAGGTTGTTGTTCAGTCACATTTGCCTCTTTGTGACCCTATTTGGGGTTTTCTTGGCAAAGATATAGGAGTGGTCTACCATATTCTTCTCCAGATCATTTTACAGATGAGGAACTGAGGCAGTTATCCAAGACTATAAAGCTAGTAAGTGTCTGAGGCCAAATGTGAACTCAGGAAGATAAGTTTTACTGACTCTAGGCTCAGCACTCTATGCACTGGGCCACTTAGCTAAACAATAACAATTAACAACAGTTAATGTAATTATCCCAGTGAAGACAGTTGTCCCAATTAACCCTAAAGTACAAAACTTAGTGTTGTTCCAATACTCTTACCTACTGATGATTTCAGTCAACCCTGAATATCTAACTAGATAGATATTTTTATATTCAGAAAAGCTTGCTTGTTATTCAGAATTAGGATAGTTTAATTGAGAAATGGAACTTCATTGATGAACAAATAGTCAATTTTTTTGTCCTCCAGAAATCCATTTATGAAAAATTCTAGTTCTTCAAGGTTAAATTATAATCATTATCTATTACCTTAAGACACATTTACCAGCCATATCACTCTTTGATGGTTATTCTCAATTCCAGTCGACCATTTTTTGGGCCAGTATGGGATTACAGAATTAAATCTGCAAAAAACTTTACAGATCATCTATGCCAAACTTCTTTATTTTAGACATGAGAAAAATGAGGCCCCCAAAGAGTAAATGATTTGTCCAAGGCCACAGAGGCAGCATGTGGCTAATCTGGGATTTGAATTCAAGTCCTTTGACTCCAAATCCAGAAGTCCTCTTCTATATGCCTCATTGGCAGAATAATTTTTTGTAGTGATTGGTGTGTACTTAGCAAGTTATTACCAAAACTTTTATTAACCACTTCTTTTCTCAAATTAATTTAGACTAAGATTTCTTATAAAAATATTTAAACTATCACTAGGGTTTAACAATCTAAAAACTGACAACACATACAAATATCCATTACATGAACAAATACCAAATAAATATGACATATACACAGATAAATAAGATTCATTTGAAAAAATTGTTATATTATGCTTTTTTCCCATTTACCCATTGATATAATTTTTAATAATTGTTTTCTGACATTTTGTGATCCATCAATTCCTCCCTCCCTTCCCCCTTCCAGAGAGGGCAGGTAACATGATATAGGCTTCACTAAGTATTAATTGTGCCAGGCAAGGAGCTTGTATTCTAACCAGGAAAGACAACACAAAAAATGTTACTTACTGGAAAGGGGAAGGATAAAGGGGTAAATATGGTAAGGGAAGTGATGTGTAGGTCTAACTCCAGAAAAGATATCAAAGGCTCACTTAGCGAGACATGGACTCATAGTCGGAGGGGATGAGAGCTGCGGGATAGGCAGCTAGGTGTGAAGATGGCTGGGAAGCATCATGGAGTCCAGGTTATCTTTCTTGGAACCTTGCCTCCATGCTGCAGGGCTGAAGATTGCTATAGCAAGAGGAAGTTGCCAGACATTTTTTTTTCTTCTGGGAAAGCAACTACTTCCCAAATCTGCTTCATTTTTCTCAGCAACAAGTTGAGAGGCTACATGGTGGGCTGACCTTAGAGTCAGGAAAAACTGGGTTTAAGTCCTGCTTCTCATACATATTTAGTTGTGTCCATGAGCAAGTTGCCTGTGTCTAGACAACTCTCTAAGATTGTAAATTTCAGAGAAGTTTAATCTGCGTTAGTGAAGGTAGTTTCCACAATGGGAGTTCTCCATGTTGACCAAATCACAGATTTCTTCTTCTTCCCTACCCATAGCTGCCACCCCCCCCAAAAAAAAACCCTGACAACAACTACCCACTGCTTTATTATCTGTCTTGGTCCACTATATGGTCTACTTTGTTTAACCAACCACAAATATCAACCTAGATATTTGGTTAGAAAACTTCTAAATTGATATTAGAGGGAGTTAGGCAGCATGGTGGATTGAGTGATAGACCTAGTCAGGAAGACATGAGTTCAAATCTGGCCTCAGATATTACTAGTTGTGTGAACTTAGGCAAATCATGTAACCCTTTCTGCCTTAGTTTCCTAATTTCTAAAATGAGCTAAAGAAGGAAATGGCAAACCACTCTAGTGTCTGCCAAGAAAACCCAAAATGGGGTTGTGAAAAGTTGGACATGCCTGAAACAACTGAACAACAACAAATTTATTTCAAATTTTTAGAGACCATTAAACAAACCCATATCCAAGGCTTAGCTACTTAGAAGCAACTGGATACTGGTCTGGTGATCTCTGGGACTTAACAGGAATTCTTAAAGAACAGAAGGAGCTGTCATGACCTGTTATGTATGGAAACTTTGACTAGAGACCTGGTGTGGGGAAGCCATTTTATAGATTCTTTTCAGAGCCTTGTTTAACTGTTTCCACATGTTTTTCAAAAATTTCTCCTGCTATAGCAATCTTCCACCTTGGGGTGTAGCTTGGATTGTGCTTGGAAAAAAGGATAGAGTCCTATTTAAAAGAAGCCAGGCTATAAAAGTGTAGGGGATCCACTTATTGCTATAGGTACATTTCAAAGAAATTCCAAATAAGAGGGAATAGGAATAGATCTTCCTAAGCAGAATGGGGGGAAAAAGGAAATATGGAAATCACAGGAGCTAGAAATCTTCTAGTGTCTGCAGAAAAGATAGTACCCAGTTTCATACTGCTAGAGGACAGAGACATACTGTATCATTCCTACTTATTATTCAGAGTACTAGTCTAGGAGGCAGATAGCCTTGACTAGTCTCCAGTCTACCACTAGGTGATTTTAGGGAAGTCATTGAACCTATCTGGATATTTCTGCATAGGATAAGAGGTCTGAATCGGGTTGTAAGAACTCTTGAGGGTTCTCCAGAGGATCTCATCTTCCATTGTTATGCCTTACACATATAGAACCTTGCCTAGGCTAGTAAAATATTTTGATGTTCAGTCATTGCAGTTATGTCTGATTCTTCATGACTCCATTTGGAGATTTGATGGCAAAGTTACTGGAGTAGTCTGCCAATTCTTTCTCCAGCTCATTTTACAGATGAGGAAACTGAGGCAAACAGGGTTCAGTGTCTTGCCCAGGGTCCCATTGTTAGGTAGTCTCTGAATCCAGATTTGAACTCAGGAAGATGAGGGTCAGTACTCTATCCACTGGGTCACCTCACCGTTCTTGGCAGACTATATTTATTACTTTTCACCTCCCCCTCAATTAACATAACTGCTTAAAACCAGGGCAGACTTTCTTTCTGTTTTACCATATTCCAGTGGCACTGTGGACCCATCTAACAGTTTCTGAACCTGAACCACTGCCTTTCTGTTCTCTGCCTGTATCCTAGTGTTCACTTATTGCTTCTTCTTGGCCCATTCTGACTGATTTGACTTCTGAGCATCGACCCCACAAAAGAATGATGATGGTGATGATGATGAAGAGGAGGCTCTTGGCAAATGACCTCAGTCTTCTTCAGTAAAATACAGGACAAGATTCTCTGCTGAGAGAGTGAAAGGAGGGGAGCTAATAGGGTTTGGAAGAAGGATAAAAGGGTTTGAAAAAATTGCTGGGTGACAGGAAGGTGTTAAATGATTTCTTTGCTCCACTGAGAGTCTAATTGAGATTATATAATATAAATTTATAGTGGATCCAGTCGACACAGTTAAATGATTTTCTCCAGCTTAATTCAACAGCATATGAATAAAGACAGAGACAGTGTTGTCTAAGCAGACTTTTGGGGTGCCCTGTGCTAGGGCAGCTGCTAGGGCAGCTAGGTGGCACAGTGAATAGAGTGTTGGGCCTCGAGGCAGGAAGACCTGAGTTCAAATCTGGCCTCAGACCCTTACTCATTATGTGACCTTGGTCAAGTCACTTACCTCTGCCTCCCTTTCATTAACTGTAAACTGAGCTGGAGAAGGAAATGACAAACTATATCAATATCTTTGCCAATAAGCCCCCTAAAAAAGGTCAGAAAGAGTTGAACATGACTCAAATTGATACAACAATAGCATACTAGCAAGAGATGCATGCTTACATTTTATAAGCTCTGGTACCTTCGGACCTTTCCTTTTGACTTTTGAGATCTGATTAACCTGAGAATTCCCCAAAAGCTGGCTGTGACAGTTAAACACTGACAACCTCCTCTATAAACATGATGAAATGAGGATTTTCTCTTATCTCTTGTTTTGTCCATTAGACTTGAGGGAAGTCTTCTGTGTCTATGCCTGCCCCATATTGGCCCGAATAACATTAAACCCTATTAATAGGCACTCAGTAAACACGTTGAGTTGCTCTCTGTATTACTCTGCTCATGTTCTCTCTAATTATTTCTCTTCCAGTATCTTCCGTCTCTTCGGCCCCTTCCTTGCTCCAGAGGTAGCTTATCTCAGGTCAATTTTTCCCAGTTGCTCTCTTTGCTATTAAGCATTCCCCACTCTCTGCTGACAGTGCTGGTGTTCCTGACTCTTTATCCTTTCCCTACAGGAGAGTTAACCCATCCACAGGCTCCAACGAGCTGACTGAAGGAGATCAGAAATGACTGAACTGATCATCAACTCTCCCTGCTCTATTCTTCTGCATCCACCTACACAAATGAATGACATTATAATGGGATGTGAAATCCAACAGATTCAATTTCCTTTGAGAAACTTTGAACCTGGTGCCTCTCACATCGCTGCCTTCCTTGTGGAGTTCATTATTTGTTACCCTGACTTAGATTTAAAGCCGATTATTAAACTGTCAAATCTTGAATGGCTTCTTTAAAAAGTCCATAACGTTTGGTAGTTGGGAGAATTACTCATAAAACCTAAAAGCAAACAGGCCACTGAAGTCCTGTAACTCACTGCAGCCCAGTTCTCTGGAATTACAAAAGAAGTAATGGAGTTTCTATTCTGGGACCTCCACTATGCCCAGGATAAAAGAAAAAGGAAAGTAGAAAGAATTGGCTCCTCAAATGAAAATTTTCTCTTCCTTGTGCTATCTCAGCAGTATCCACATTAATCATTCACTTACTTCAGCGCCTGCCTTCAATGTAAACAGGGCTGCTTCAGATTCAGACTTCCAGGCTGAATTATTAGCAACATCCAACACAGAGAAGAAATCAGATAGTCTTGACTCCAGTGAATTCACCCATTGTGGGAAGTTTTGCCTTTGAATGAGGGCAAACCAACTTGGGCTAGCTCCCTCTCTAATTTCCTGCCACCCTTGAGCTGGTGGAATTAGTGACTTGGAGCAGAATACAAGGAGACTTTCTTTTCTGAATTGGGGTGTGCCCAGGTTACCTAATTTGATTGTTGTTCAGTCAGTTCTCTTGTGTCTGACTCTTTGTGATCCATTTGGGGCTTTCTTGGCAAAGGCATTGGAATGGTTTGACATTTCCTTCTGTAGCCCATTTTACAGATGGGGGAACTAAGACAAAAAAGATTTAGTGACTTGCTCAGGGTTACACAGCTAGTAAGTGTCTGAGAACAGATTTAAATTCAGGATGATGAGTCTATGCCAGGCACTCTATACAATGTACCACCAATGTTAGGCAGGCAGAGGTAAAATAACAGGGCCATACATCTTATATGAAGTAGAGATGAGATGTCTTCATGAAACAAGAGAAGAGTCAGGGCACTGGTTAGAATGAGGGTGATATAGTAGAAAGAACTTTGGATTGTGAAGTTAGTCATTTCCCCTTTCTTTTAAATCCTCAACTCATCCTCATCAACTTGCTTCTTTCCTACTGCCCTCAAGCATGTTTATATTCACCATCCTTAAAAGATCTTTGCTGGACCCTTCCATTCTCTCAAGTTATCATCTTAGATCTTTCCTTTTATAAACTAATTTTCTGTTATTCAGTCATGTCTGACTCTTTGTGGCTATAGATTTTATTTTATCTGTGGAATTTTCCTGGCAAGGATACTGGAGTGGTTAGCTATTTCCTTTTGGATCCAGTGAATCCTTTTGTCAGGCAACCAGAGGTTAAATGACTTGCCCAAGGTCACACAGAAAAGTGACAGAAAGGAAGTGACTGAAGCTAGATGTGAACTCAAGTCTTCATGACTCCAGGCCCATTGTTCTAAACTTGAAAAACTAAGCATGCTTGCTACTTCCATCTTTTCTTGTCTTATTCACACCTTTTGCTACATCTTCTGTTCTTATCCCTCAACTGAAACTGCTTTCTCTGAAGTTACCAATGACCTCTTAATTTCCAAATCTGTTGGTATTTATTCAGTTCTAACTTTTTCAACTTGTTGGCTGCATTTGATACTGTAGACCACTGTTGGCAGCTAGATGGCACAATGGCTAGAGAGCAGAACAGAAAGATCTGATCTGAATTTGAATTTTGCTTTAGACATTTCCTAGTTGTGTTACCTTGGGCAAGTCACTTGACAATTCTGTGCTTCTTTCCTCATCTGTAAGATGGAAATACTAGTAGCATCTAACTCTTGGGGTTGTTATAAGAACCAAATTTCTTAATATATTGTAAAGTTTTTTACAAACCCCGAAACACTATTTAAATATTAGCTATTGTTATTTTTAGGGAAGTTAGGGGAAACAGTGGATAGAGTGCTGTGCTAGAAATAGTTCAAATATGGCTGTAGACATTTACTAGCTCTGTGACCCTGGACAAATCACTTAACTCTGTTTGCCTCAGTTTCCTCTCCTATAAAATGAACTGGAGAAGGAAATGGTGAACCACTTGAATATCTTTGACAAGAGAACCCCAAGTGGGGTCACAAAGAGTCAGAATGAACAACAAATTATTATTATTAAAAATAATGACAAAAATCCTCCTGTATACTGTGCCCTCTTTTTTTTTTTAAATGATACTACTCTTTTCTGGCTTACCTTTTTCTGACCACTGTTCAGTCATTTTTTCTTGCTCATTGTCCACATTATAACTATGTCTATGGGTATTTTCCCAGGTTCTAGCCTCTTCTCTTCTTCTAAAATCGCCCTCTCAATTCTCTCATCAGGCTAATTACCATCTCTTTCAGATAATTTCCAGATGTATCTAGCCAGGCTTCAGTTCCAGATCAACAAATGCCCAATTAGACATTTCAAATTGTATTTCCAGGTAGCATCTTAAACTTAACATGTCCAAAACTAAATTTATATCTTTTCCCTTTGCCCAAACTTCTCCATTTCTGTCAAAGGCCCCATTATTTTTCCAGTGTTTCTAGTTTGCAATCATGGCATTTTTCTGAACTCCTCAATCTCTATCATTCCACATATTCAACCAGTAGCCAAATTTTATTTTCTGCTTTTAAGCATTTGTCCTGCCCGACCAGTTCTCTTCACTCCCAGAGCTACCACATTATTAGACCATCATCCTCCTCCCTTGATTACTACACTGACTTCCTAATGGTCTGTTCTATTCAAGTCTCTCACTATTCCAGGCTTCCCTATATATTACTGCCAAAGTAATTTTCTTTAAGCAAAAATCTGATCAGGTAACTTACATAATCATCTCCAGTGACTTCTTACTGACTCAAAGATTAATATATATACTCTGTTTAATTTAATAAACCCTATATGGGGGGCAGCTGGGTAGCTCAGTGGATTGAGAGCTAGTCGTAGAGACAGGAGGTCCTGGGTTCAAATATGACCTCAGACACTTCCTAGCTGTGTGACTCTGGGCAAGTCACTTAATCCCCGTTGCCTAGCCCTTACCACTCTTCTGTCTTGGAACCAATACACAAAATTGATTCTAAGACTAAAGGTAAGGGTTTAACAAAAAATAAATAAATGAATAAACAAACAAATAAACAAACAAGCAAATAAATGAATAAATAAACAAACAAACGAATGAATGAATGAATGAATGAATGAATGAATAAATATGGAACCCTGTACAACCTATCCTAGACCTCCCCTTCAACTCTCACAGGATACTATTTCTCCTCCCATACCCTTCAATTCAATAAAACTGCCCTTCTCTCTGTTCCTGAATCATGGAATGACATCCTCTGTCCTTATACCTTTTCAAAAGCTGTTCCTCTTGTCTGGGGGTGGGGGGGTGACTCCTAACTTCTGCCTTATAGATTTCCTCTATTCCTTTAAGATGCAACTCAGATACCACCATAGGTGTCACCTTCAACATGAAGCCTTTAGTGATCCCTCATAACCACATTATCTTGTACTTAGCTATTTTGCCTCTATCTTTGTGTTTGCTTTACATTTCTACTTTTTTATATTTTTATATATATTTGTGATCTCTTCCATTGGAACATAAGCTCAGGATGAGTAGAGACTGCTTCATTCTTTGTATGGATATCCCCAATGGTTGGCCCATAGTAAATGCTTACTGAATACTGGGTGCTTGGTAAGAGTGAGAGAACCTGAAATAGAATAGAAGCTCTGACAATTACTATGAGTTCCATTTTGGGCATCATTCGATTTCAGGTTCTTTATATGATTTAGACTAGATGCCCTCTAAGGTCCCTTTCGGATCAATATGAATGATTTAGTCTACGAAGCAGAGTTCCAAACACAGAAATTGCACACCAATGGACAGAGCAGAAGGGAGAGTGTCAAGTGGGCAGGCTGGGGACATGTGAGAAAGAGGCAATTATCTGGACAAATCAATGGGTCCAGGAAACTGAGGATAAATCCAAGGAAGTGTGGAGTGTGCTGAGGGCTAAGTGAAGTTCTGACAGTCTCACCGAAGACTCTGAATGCTGGCAGCTCCTTTTCAGGGTTCTATTTCAGCGCTGGATGTACTCCTTGAATGGAAAATGCTGACAAGTGCTGTAGCTCACATGATACCTTTACTCTGATTGTCTTAGGCTCTACTAAAGTGGGCTCCATTTGACCCAAATAAACTGTTCAGTTTGGAAAAATGGTGAGTTAAGAAGAACATGAAAATCTGAATAGTGTTGTTAGACACATGATCAAATCGGTCCAAGAAAAGCAAGCCCTTCCATGAGCATGTGATATGTAACATAAGCCTATGAAACACAACAGCCATTCAAAGCCTAGTGCACTCCTCCTACCATAAACGTCAAAATGAGATTGTGTAAAACTCGGAACTCTTTGCAGTTGTTGTTAAGGTACAATAAAGAAGGGAATAATAAAATATATTGCCCTGTAGGGAAAAATCCAGGCCATGTTAACTGGCCATTTTTTTCCTCCAGACATCATTATTTTGCCTGAGTAACCCTTACAGCCCGGCCACATTAATGCTCTGTTTTTGGAGAAAGGAGGGAAATAAACCAGCGATAACGGGGAAAGCCTCCTGGGCAATCTCAGCATTACACGAACAGCTGCCTCTCCACTGTGCACAATTATATCTGTTTCACGCAATTACATCTCTGCCTCCTTCCATATTTCATCTAATGAAGTTTCAAGTGAGGCATAAATGTTTCATTTGGTGGACTAAGAGGAAGGCCTGTGAGGGGCACCTGACAGTAAGAGAAAGCAGGCAAGAATTCCATCAAGCAACCACACCTCCAGTCTAATTATCTTTGTTTGCCTTCCGTACACGTGGGCCCTTTCAGATTTGTTGAAAGCCGAGCAAGCCTGGGGAGAAAAGATTTAAGTCAACTCATCCACTTTGACAGATGAAACTGCCTTGTTTCATGAACTCCTCTGAAATCAGGCTAAGTGCATAAGCTTTGGGTGAAACTTAAATCCAGAAATTTAGACAATGATTTTCCCCTATGTTATTCCCCAACATTTCCAGATAGACCTAGATGAAGCCTCGCACCCAAGGAGTCACCAATATAGTGTAGGAAAGTGAAAAGAGAATTGGATTTAGCCTCAGAGGACATAAGTTTAAACATTTATTATTAAATGAAGCTTTTGCTTCAGTCTTCTCATCTATAAAATAAGGATGTTTGCTCAGATAGTTTTGGAGGGCTCTTATAGCTCTAAGTGGTAAAATTGATGGAACCCTGGGTCTGGAGTCAGGAAGACCTGAGTTCAAATTTGATCTCAGACACTTATTAATTGAGTGACTGTGGGCAAGTTACTTAACCTCTTTTGCCTCAGTTTCCTCATCTTTAGAATGGGGATGGCACCTACCTTCCAGGGTTGTGGGGAAGATAACTGAGATAATAATTGTAAAGTGCTTAGCACAATTCCGGGTACATGTTAATTGATCTACAAATGTTAGCTTTTAGCTATTATTTAATTATTCTTTGAATGCTGATCAGCATTTCCCCCTTTTTATCATTCCCTTACAATCTAATCTAATAAACTCTAGTCATAATAAAAATGTTGCTTAGTTATTTTTCAGTTATGATCCCATTTGAGTTTTTTTGTTTTTGGCAAAGATACTAGAGTGGTTTTCCATTTTCTTCTCCAGCTCATTTAATTGAAGAGGAAACTCAGGCAAATAGCAATAAGTGACTTGTCCAAGGTCACATAGCTTATAAGTGTCTAAGGTCAGATTTGAACTCAGGAAGATGAATCTTTCTGATGCCAGGCCCCCAGCCCTCTATCCACTGCACCACCTAGCTGCCATAATAAAACTATAAAGTGCTTAATGTCATATGATAATGTGATATATTCTATGAGAGTTTATTTTTCATATCCTGTATTAATTCTTACATATTAGGGAGAATTACTTTGTATTCCTGTGTCTGGGATCTGGGTCAGAGATACCATCTAGCCTGCTGCTTTTTGCATTTTCTTTGTCTTTGGGAATCCCAAGAAATATCTTCCAATTTTACAGAATTTGATTAATAGATGGATGGGAAATGGGTCCTTTTCCAGTATATGTGACCTGTCCACTGGTGGGGATAGGGAGGGGTAGCTATGTTGATAGACCACTTCTTCATTAGCTATCACTAATTAAAGACATCTTAGGATGTTCAATGTGGTGGGCTGAATAATGAGCTCCTAAAAATCTATTCATTAGGCTGCTTGACCCAGCTCAGGATGTCCCTGGTTGCAAGGGAGCTAGGGAGACCTATGTTACCTTACTGGTTATGATGTTGGCCTAACCAATAAACCTGATATAACCAATAAAGTTACATTCTTACCCCACAATTAGTCTCTCAAGATAACTGTAATTATAACAATTCATAGGTAATATTATTGGATATAATGCATACTATAATAATGTAGAAAAATATTCCAAATCATATTTCTAAAACTTCTAAGGTTACATAAAGATGTATCACTTCTCCCTTGAATTTGGCTTTAACTTTCAAATCACAGCAAAACTAGACCAAGATTCTTGAGTCTTTGCCTCAGGATGCCTAAAAGGTTGGCACCACTCAACATCTTTGGTAGGTAGAGAAAGCTGAGCTTAATTCATAGTTACTGAGATTAATTAGCCAAAATGGAAAGATACCAGCTCACAAGCTTCTTCTGCTGTCCCCAAGCTCCATGAGCTATACTTCAAATGAGCTTTTCCTGGTCCATCTTCACATTACTTTCTCCCTAGCATAGACCCCATGTTATCCCCACCCATAGCATATTATACCCAGATATCTAAGGTATTCCTCCCCTTGCCCTTCCCCAGTATCTATCCATTATTGAATGTTGCCTCTTAACCTTGGTAATAATAATAATAATAAATTTATATAGAATATATAAATTTATAAATAATAATAATAAATGTGTTTCATGTTAAGGTTTATAAAATACTTTACAAGTGCTATCTCATTTTATTCTCACAACTCTGTTGTTATCATTCCATTTTCCAGATGAAGCAACTGAGGCAGAGAAAGATGAAGTAACTTGTCCAGGGTAACACAGCAAGTAAGTGCCTGAGATAAAATGTGAACTCAAGTCTTCCTGACTGTAAGTCTAATGCTCTATCCACTATCCCACCTGGCTGCTTTTTTCTTTTGCAATATTAATGAGCTAACTGAGAAGTAGCACATTATAGTGGATGGAGAGTCAGTATCAATGTGTCAGGAAGACCTAGATTAAATGCCCACCCATGATAAATCCTGTGGGTGACCTTGGATACTTAACCTTCCTGGGCCCTGATTTCCTGAGAGGACTGGGGCAGATGACCCATGAAATTCCTTTCAGGTCTAGAGTTGTGATGACCTTAAAATCTTTGTTGGTAGAGGGAACACAAATGAGATCAGAGAGTTTTCAAAATCTTAACAAAAATAGAGAACTCCCAAATGGTACATTGTTGCAAAGCTAAATCATGCCATTTTTGAAATGCATAGAGATTCATTGAGTTTATAAAAGATGGGGCAGCAATCTGTAAATACATATACCTGAATACACGTGTATCTCACTACTGTATTTTGGCTCATGACATTTTAAATCTAATCTTTTCATATCATTATCATATGATCATTTTGTAATCATTTGTATCATTAATCATTTTTGTATCATATGGGATAAGTGAGTTTACAATCTTTCATGGCCAGATATTATTGAAGATCATATTTGCTCAACAAATTGAATTGTCATATTTGTGTATGTGTATGTGGGGTTACATGACTCAGTTTTCAGACACATCAGAGTACCAGTTTCCTATTATTTATTGGAGAAAGGGGCCAACTATATGATGGATTGTGTATAACCCAGGGGTATAGAAAGTCTATGTTATAATAGCCTGTTAACTCTTCCTCAGTCAGAGAGCTCATTTTTACCCCTATTGCTTTTTTATATGATTATTTCTTATCAGTGCTGTGAATCCAGTAGTTGTCTTTAATTCAATATTTTAATTTAAAATTGCCCTGTAATATCAATTAATTAGGATTTTTAAAAACTCTTGATATTTAAAAAATCTTTTTCCTCTAATATACATACTGGCTAAAACAAATAAATGAAAAAAAAAACACGAACAAACCCTAAATTGAACACTATGCATCTACAGTGACTAAGATTGGAGCTAAAGAAGAGATAAGAAACTATAAATTCTGCCTCCTTCCCTTCTTTCTTTGCAGAGATGGGAAATTATTTGAAATATATACAGTGTCAAAATCATTTGATGCGTTAATTTTGCTGAAATTCTTCTTCCTCTGTCTGTCTGTCTGTCTGTCTCTCTCTTTATTTTAACAACAGATGACTTTGCAAGTAGGGAAAAGGGGAGGGATATGTTTGGAAATTAAAGTGATATAAAAAAAATAAAAGATAGACATAAAATTAAAAAAAAAATTCTTACCTCTGAACTCCAACCCTCGAAGTTGAAAGGTAACAAGACCATTTCCAATTTCAATTAGATGGACAAAGGCATTGAGATAATCTGAAGCCAAAATGAAGCAGTCTCCAGAACTGTAATTACCCCAGCGTCCAAGAACCAAATCTCCACAGAGAGATACTTGGAGAGATCTTGTCAAATGCTCATAGAAGATGGAATTCAGATTGTTGTCATCATTTCCTTAAAGAAGAAGTATAACAATAAAATTATATTCATTTGAGTGTTTTTATGCATTCAGTTCTATCAACTAATTATTTATAAAGAATTGAGAATTTGTAGAGAATTCCAGGCATTCCATAAATTAAATAATGCCTTCAAAATACTTTGAACTTATTGGCATAAAGTGTTCCTGACAACTTGTGATCCTTGCATCATAATTTATATGTTATCTCCCCTCCCACTTTTGGCATATTCTTCATTTTTAACAATAATAGCTGTAATACATAACAGAACATGTCCTGTGCAATATATCACATATGTAATAATTTCTGAGAGAATGAGTTCTCTGAGATTACAAATTTGTAAGATCATAGATTTAGAACTAGAAGGGACCTCAGAGGCTACAGAAATAATGCTTTCATTTTATAGATGATGAAACTAGACAGACTTTAAGTGACTTGTGCTAGGTCATCAAGGTCATAAGTTGCAGAGCAAAGAACTGAACCCTGATTCTCTGACTCTAAATTCAGCTCTATTTCTATTACCTTACCATGTTTTCTTAGTAGTTTAGAATCTGCTTTGACCTGAGTGTTCAGTCAACAATTACAAATGCAGTGAAACCTGAGCTAGACTCCATGAGACAGCCTTGTCAGACAAATAGCCTACACCTCACCTAAAGCCTGCTTTGGGCTTCTGAGTAGGTTTTTACTCATTCTTGTCCGTAGGCTAACTTAAGCACTGGCATAACCACCAATCAATGTTTCAAGTGATCTATGAAATACCAGCATTAGATTATGAATGTCCTCGACTCGCTGCTGGAAGCAGTAAAGAGAAGAATTAAGGTGGTTGCATTTATAGTCTAATTATGATTAATGAAATGAAATGGATTGCCTATGAGCTGAGATAGTATCATATAACCTCATAAGGCATCATCATAGATAAAGCCCTTGACACATTGTCTGTGTGACCTGAGCACTTCATTCATTTGTTACACTGACTCAGAGGCTTATCTAAAGCCTGCTCAAAGTTCTTGGTGCTTAAAAGAGACTCAAAGGAGGAAACTCAACTACTGTTGTTACCATTGTTACCCCACAACTGCTGATATCTACAAAATATCTACATATATCTACAAAGATTTTAGATACGCCTCCATCTAATGAAAGATATACCTCTATAGATTAGTGTATGTCTATTATATAGAGGATACATAAATATAGAAAATATGCAAATTTCTATGTAAAAGATTTAAAGATATATTTTAAACAATGGGCCCTAGAACAGAGAGACCTTTATTGTTGGGCTGTTGCTTAAAATACTTTGTCAATATTATCACAGTCACAGTTACAATGGGACAACACCGATGGTTAGTTGATGATAACATAGCTATACAAAAGCAGAAATAACCTTCATACCTGGGATAGATGTTACAGAGTTCTATGGATTCAGAGGCATTGATCTACTACCCTTGCTAGATAGATAATTACATTGATTTTTTTTTTTAAAGTTCAACAGATAAACATTTCCATTCAAGTATTTTCAAGTCATTGTATACTAGTCCTCAGGCTATACAAATATAGCCAACAGACCAGGTTCATTTTTCCATTGGGCATGAACTAATTCACAGGTATCAAAGAATGCTTAAAGAAAGAGGTGGTATGGAAGGAAGTTACAAGGAGACTTTTTCAAATGGCAGTAGCCAGGTACTAGAATGGAGCTACCTTAAAAGATGGAATGCCCAAAGGTAAAATCGTAGATTTTGAATTAGAAGGGCTTTTCTTCCAACCTCCTAATTTTGTAGAGGAGGAAATGAGGGAAGTTTGTTGCTCTTCAGAGACAGGAAAAGAAGAAAAATAGAGGATTGAAAGTGAGATATTGTGGAGAAAAACACCACTTTCTATAATGCGTCCTTTTGTAAATTCTACACTATGGAATCAGGAAAGGTTTGCCCTGTGGCAGACAATTCTGATTTGTTCAAGGTATTATATGACTAAAGACCAGTTGGATTTCAAGACATTGCCTGCTAAGTTTGATATTTTCTACCTACAAACTCAAATATCTTGATTAACAAAGTTATTCACCTACTCAAGAGCTACCTAATCAATTCAGAATAACCAGTGAATGCATTTCCATGCCAAATCAAGCAGCTTAATCAGTTTTCTTGCAGAATTTTATTTTATTCTAAACATATTTGCCCCGATGTGCTTTGCTCCCACAATGATTATTAAAAACAACATGAACTTAATTTTCCCTGCTTGGTTTTCAGTGAAATTGCCATCTACATTTTAAAAAGGGGGAAAGAAGTCTTGCCATACCTGGATCTTTTTCAATTTGGACAGCCAGCCTTGTATTAGAGTTATCCACTCGTCTTGTGCTGGAAACAGAACAAACCAGAAAAAAATGGAGGTTACAAGATTTTTTTTTTCAAATGATTTGAGGCCATCGCTAGATTGTAGCTACCTTAAAAGATGTAAAACGTAGAGGAAAGATCATGGATTTCGAGTTAGAGGGGCCCTTCGTCCAACCTCCTCATCTTATACAGGAGGAAATGAAGACCTACAAAGGTTATTGGCCAAATTTGCCCAGTTACTGAGTGTCACAGCCAGTATTTGAACCCAGGTCTTCTGGATTGCAATGAATTTGACATAGAACACAGAAAAGATCAAGAGCCTTTATTTCTTTCCAGTTTGTTTGGCAGGGAGGTAGTGGTGGAAGAACACTTTCAGATGGAGAAAAAGCACAGGGAGACAAAAGAATTGAACAACTGGAGAGTATTACCTCCTAAACATTTTAACTGCTTAGATCACAACCTAAATTGAACAATTAAACAGAAAATGAAATTACACTTAAACTCAATATGTTAGGAGAAATACCGGCCACTAGGCTAGGGGTTGTTGTTGTTGTTGTTGTTTTTCCTACCTAATAGGCAAGGAAGTTGATCTTGAGCCTTGATGGATCCATTCTAGTATCAAACCTAAAACATCAGACTAGTATGAGTTGGGCCTATTCTAAAACTTCTTCCCAACCTATGCATAAATAGCAATGTTCTTTTATAACTGATGCCAAATGAATTTCATTGAGTTCTTTCCTTGCAGAGTTATAATAAAAGATTTTACTATAAACATATTTCACATATTATCTGTTAGACAGATAATAATAATAATAGCAATAACACACATTTATATAATACTTTATAGTTTATAATGCATTTTCAGGGTAGCTAGGTGGTACGATAGACAAAGAAGAAAGAATAATCAATTCATTGTTAGTAAGGTATAGTAAGGGGCAGTGAGGTGGTGTAATGGACAGAGTGTCAGCCCTGGATACAAGAAGACTCATCATCCTGAGTTCAAATCTGGTCTCAGACATTTCTTAGCTGTGTGACCCTGGGCAAGTCACTTAACCCTGTTTGCCCCAGTTTCCTCATCTGTAAAAAGAACTGGAGAAGGAAAAGGCAAATCACTCCAGTATCTTTGCCAAGAATATACCAGATTGGGTCACAAGGAGTCAGACATGACTGAAAATGTATTTTCACAATAAGTTTGATTATTCCCATTTTCATATGAAGAAAATGAGGCAATGACAGTTTGAACTATTTTCTTAAGATCCCAAAGCTAGTAAATGAGGGAGTTGGAATTCAAACTGAAGTCCACAGACTCCAACTCTGGGACTCTGCATATGAATGTGTATAGGCAAAGAGGACCCTGCAATTGATGATTTTCATTATGGATGCTTTCTGAAACAGAAGAGTGACTAGCTGACATTTGTTACTACATCCATAATTTTCCTTGATATTGACACTTATTTTTACTAGGCTGTCAATAAACATTGTGGTTTCAGTTCATCAATTAAAAATATTTATTAAAACTTACTATGTTCCAGGCTCTGTGCTAAATGCTATACTCTGACCTATACAGTGTCCAGTAGTAATTTCAGTGGGTAGATGGTGAAGCATGTCTCTCATTTCACAGTAAGGCATGGTAGAATTTAGGTGTCCAATGAGACACATTTTCATACATTGACAACGTATTGATTTTTAAAGCCACTACCTTCTTTCTTAGAATAGATACTAAATATTGGTTCTAAGGCAGAAGAGTGGAAAGGACTAAACAATTTGGGTTAAGTGATATTCCCAGGGACAAATAACGAGGAAGTGTCTGGGTCCAGATTTGAACCCAGGGCCTTCTATCTTCACTCCTAGATCTCAATCCCCTGGGTCAATTAGTTCTTCCAGTTGATATATTTTGCCTGACTTAGTTGTTATTATTCCCATTTACATTATTCCCATTTTACAAATGGAGAAGCTTCAAAAAGTTTAAATGATTTGCCAGTGGTTATATTGCTAATTAATAGATAAATATTCAAACTAAGATTTTACTTGATTCCAAATACATTTTTTTAAATTAAATCCCATTGTCTCTTAAACAGTATCACCTTAAACATCTGAGAGTTAGATACCAATATTGTTTTTGAGCTTCATTGAATGGGGATGGCCATTGGGTCAATAGGAATGCAATGATTTTTCCCTTACCAAACCAAAACCTAACAAAACAGTGACTAGAGAACAGTTCTCTACTAGTACTTTGGGTTTCCTTTCCAAAAGTCTTGTGAGTAATCTTTGAAAATTAAAGGTCACAGGATTCCAGAAACTAAGATGAGTGGCAAAAATTCCTCTTAATAAAGATAGGAGTCCTATCTTTGCATAAAATTACCCAAGCAGAATTTTAAATTTCATCATAAAAGTAAGGCAAATGGAATTTTCTGGGGTAGAATAAATAATTTTTAAATGTGTCTGAGCCAACCTATAAACCATCTACCAAATTTCTTTGGGAATTAGAATACTTCCTAAAAATCTATTAACTAAAAGACTGATTTCTTCTTAAAAGTGATAGATAGACTTCCCAGTGTTAAATTCCATTCAACAATAACTAAACTAAACTGCCTATGTACCCCAGGGTCCCTGGCTGTCAACCAGACTGTCTAAGAAGATGAATTTTAAAGCATGGTGAATAATTTGAGTATTCCCCTGTGATTTCTTACTGTAAATTTGGTGCTTCTACTCAAAGGTGCTAATTAGCTCAGTAATTGGATTTCTTTCTCAACTATGCTATTCCATGAACATCAAATCTAGATCATTTGACTGCTGTTGGAAGGGGAAATGCATATGCCTAACACCCTGGTACTCGGTGTGCAAAAATTCCATTCCCTGAATGTTAGACATGTGAATGCATGCAGATCCCACTAGACCACCTGCCTGACTTTTGCTCCTGATACATGGTCTCTTCATTGTATTATCATGCTGTTCTGTGGAAGTGGAATCCCCAAAGCTCAAGTAAAAGGTGTATTTCCCTTCCTCGTATCCTGATAGATACGAATCACAGCAATGAATTTTTTTTCTTTTTAATTGCAGAAATTATAGGTCTAATCCTCACCTCTACTGTCTGCTATCTAATTCTTGGCAAGCCAGTTACCACCTGCTTTATATTATATTGCTACCTAGAAACAAACTCAAAGCCAAACATCCAACTTCCTACCTGCATTAACTACTTTCACCTGAGGCATTTGAAGGATTCAGATCCCATTTTCTTTAATTAGCATGGTTTGCCATTGTTATAGATACTCTAGGCTGAGTCCAAACAGGACACAGAACCTACATAGATGATGTTTTCCTCCCCGTGCTCGGGTTTGATGGTGATATTTCATCTAGTCCCAGAACACCATAAAGTCTGTTCAGTAATGTCCTCAGCCATAGAAAGAATTCCAATCACACAGATAAAAGCAAAGGGATGGAAAATGCCTTTGTTAAAACTATGGCACACAGTTGGATGGGTCCAATATTAGTCCCTAAATATACTGATATGGTTCAGCCTCCAGATCAACAAGGAGCTGAACCCCGGGCTGAATTGAAGCAAGAGACCAGGCTGGATGACAGCTCTCTAGGGGATGACTAGACTTCATAAAATGCTAAGCACAGTGCTTTGCACATAGTAGGGGTTTAATAAATGTTTTTTCTTCCTTCCTGATTCTATCAAGCAATAGATATTGAAAGTTCTTTGCTACTAAAAGTAAATTTACCTTAATTTTTCCTCACTGTATGCTTGTCATCGGTGACTAAGTTTGGACTACTTTAGAAAAAGATCTTCATTCCTAATACAAAACCCAAGATTTTGCACTGTTTCTCTCTATGCCCATTTGCTATTCAGTATGGTGCAAGAACAGCAGCTCTAAATCCATGTAGAATAAGTGAAGAAGATGTTACAAACAGATATCCACATACATGGTGTTCTATAGAGGCCAATTTTGCTGAAATCTGAAGTCTCTTTTGTAATAATGATGGTGATGAAGCTAGCCTTTTTATAGGGCTTTGAGTGCTTTAGAAATATCATTTACTGGGATCCCCAAACAACCCTGGAAAGGAGTTGATCTTATCTCCCTTCTACATATGGAAAAACTAAGGTTGAGAGAGGCCCAAGGCACTTGTTCAGGGTCACACTGCTTATAAGAGTCTCAGATAGGGTCAAAGTCGAGGTCTTTACTCCAAGGCTAGCACGCAATCTATTATAGCACTCAACTCCCTCATCAAACACCTGAATATCCTTTAGTGACAGAAAAGTTCATTATATTCCTTTTCACCATAAGCATCTTCTGTTACAGTTACGTGTTGGCAGCTAGTTGGAACAGTGGATAGCATATGGAATGTGGAGTCTGGAAGATCTGAGTTCAAATCTTGTTTTACAGACTTAATTATATGACTCTGGGTAAGCTACCTTACAGAGTTATGAGGAACAAATGAAACAACATAGGTAAAGTGTTTTATATAATTATTATTAATCATCATTATCATTCTCTATTACTGGCCTAATATTCATTCTTTAGGTTTGCTATTATGAGATATTATTACTTTATGTGTTAAGGAATGTTGAAGACTGAAAGCAATTCAGTAGCACCAAACCTGACAGGTCATTTTATTGATGGCTGCATTTTTTCTAATAATAATAACAGAATTTATATAATGCTTTAAGATTTGTAAAGTGCTTTACATATATTATTACATTTTATCCTCACAACTCTGGCAGATAGGTCCCATTGCATTTTAACTTCATTTTAGAAATGAGGAAGCATGACCCTGGGCAAGTCACTTGACCCCCATTGCCTAGCCCTTACCACTCTTCTGCCTTGGAACCAATACACAGTATTGATTCCAAGATGGAAGGTGAATGGGTTTAAAAAATGAGGAAGCTAGGCTCAATTAAGACTAAATGATTTGCTCAAAACCACAACCTCTACCCAATAGATGTTAAATGATTTGCTGGACAGCTAATTTCTGAGCCTAATTGAACTCAGGTCTTCCTGAGTCCAGGTCTATCACTTTATCCACTGTGCTATCTAGCTGCTAAATTGTTTGCCCTGAATTTAAAGGATGGGAAGAAAAACTTGAATGAGTCTCTTTTTTCATTTTTAACTGATACTATTCATGTTTATATGCTTTCAGAATTACCAGTCTCTGCCCTTCCTCCCACTACAGTAATCCAAAGTGTGCCATCAAAAATGAAAATAATGATATGAAACATTCACTGCTGGGGCAGAAGTAGGAGAAGGAGAAAAATGTTTATATCATGGTATAAAGATACTCAATTATAGAAACTACCTATAAATTGTACTACCAGGAGCAGTAGTAGTTAATAGTAGTAATAGTAGTAGTAGTAGTAGTAGTAGTAGTAGTAGTAGTAGTAGTAGTAGTAGTAGTAGTAGTAGTGGCAGCAGTAATATTTAAACATTGAAGATACACACAAGGTTGAGGAAGGATTCAGCCATAAGAAATGGAGGTCCTGAGGGAAATGACAGATATAAATCAATTCAATTGTCCAGATCACAGATTTTTTCTTCTTCTTTAATTTCCCTGATTATGGTGTCCTTTCTTACTGGTTAAAGAGAGCGCCAATGTTTTTTTGGGTCACACCATTTTATGTGCCAAAACAGATGAGACACCTGGAGTGGAACTGCAGCCTGTTTTAGACACTCATCAGGGGCAACAGTGTTTGTAGAAAGTGTCTCACGAAGCATCTGACTTCCTGAAGTAATCTTGTGTATAATCTAAAGAGATCTTCTGTAGAAACACTTTTGAATCAATTTAGGTTCTTCATGGTTCATGGCCACCATTTTCATGAGATGTAAAGACTTGAGAATGAACTCTCGCACAAGAAATTTACTAAATGTACGCTGTGGTTGACATGCTAGTCATTCCTAGAACTTGATTGAACAATAAAGGTCATTTAGTTCAATTCCTTCATTTTACAAATGAGTAAACTGAGGTCCATTTAGCAGATGTGGAACTCAATAAAACCAGTCAACTACATTTTCCAATTAAATGATCTTTATTTTCCCCAGAATGGTTTTGTTTGTCAAGGGTAGAGGTTTTTGAATTTTGTCCACAAAAACAAAAACTGAAAACTGCTCCTAATTATTCTTGAGCCACTTTATGTGGCAAGGTTTAGAAGATCACTTACAAAATGAACTGAAATTAGAAACAAGGGGGTTTTTTATACATAAGTTTGGCTTTAAAAAAAAAAATCCGAGTTACTCTCTTTGAAGTTGCTTCACTTACTATACATTCCCATTCAATGCAATTTGGTGAGAAAATAAGACAGGATGTTCCAATGAAGTAAGTCTGAAGAGGGGAGCCAATAATTAATCATTCTGATTTTCTTCCCATCATTGATTTGCTGAATGATTTAATTTAAATCCTTTAACCATTCTGTGTCCAATTTTGCTGGTTTGTAAAAAAGGGTGAATGATACATGTTAACAGGCATGTTATGAAGATCAAGTAATATAGAGAAAAGTATCCACCAATCAGGACCATCTTGCAAATAGTCCATTATCCAATCGAGTGACAAGAGAAAAATACCTAGAATATTATTGATTATACTAAATTAATGCCCCCTGGCAAGATGGATAGGTTACTAAAAAAGAAAAAAGAAGAAGAAAATAAGAGCATATCTAGAATCTTTTTTGTGGTTTTTCTGTCAGAAGTTCATTTTTTGGAACATCAAAGTAGCTTGCTCTCTCCTCAAGCACAAATACTACAGCCAGATTGTTTCCCCCCACAGATTTTATTACCATTAATAAAAAGATTTGAAAAAACAATAATGGAAATTTATGTCATACTTTTAAGATTTTCAAGGAACTTTTCATATATTATTCCATTTGATTCTTTCAACAATCTATAATGTAACAATGCTGACATTATAACTTCTATTCCAAAGAACAGATGATACTAGTCTTCGATCTAAAAAGACCCTAGAAGCCATCAAGTCCCAGTTTCTTGTTTTACAGATGAGTAAATTAAGGCACAGAGAAATGAAATTACTTGCTCAGGAGCACACAATTAGTGCTAGGTAGGATTTGAAACTGTCTTCTTGACTCAACTATCTAATGAGGTCATTAATCCTCCTTGAAAAGGAAGGACAAATAACAACAACAGCAACAACACCATAAGGAAGAAACAGACTGAGAGAGTAAGTGCCTGAAAGGGAGACTCCCATTTCTTTATCCAGTGCCCTATTAAACACTGATAATGATGAAAAATATTACAGGAAGGTTGACTTAACTGTTCTTATTTACCAAACAATCTTTATTTGCCATGTCCTGTCTTCCCCCTCTTCCAATCTAAACACTGCCAAAACCATAGTTATTGTCTATTATACTTCTATTTGGGCCAACAAGTAGAAGCACCAACATTCTTCAGCTCCATCAAGGAAACTCACATTTTATTTCTTAAGAGAATTATGCAACTCTCTAGAAAAGTAAATATCCTACCTTCATATTTATCAATGTTCAGAGACAAGTCCATGAAAGTACAAAAGTAGAATGACAAATATATATATATTCGATCTGTCTTTATTTTATATGACAATATCTTTTCTGATTTTGTTTGTGTATCTAGGCATATGCTGTAGTATTTAGTCCTGACCAATATATATATATATATATATATATATATATATAAAACCTTCTGACTTAGAATCAATACTGTGTATTGGTTCCAAGACAGAAGAGTGGTAAGGGCTAAGACAATGGGGTTAAGTAACTTGCCCAGGATTGCACAATGAGGAAGTATCTGAGTTCATATTTGAACATGTGACTTCCTATTTCTAGGTCTGGTTTTCTCTATCTACGGAGCCACTTACCTGATCCTATTATAATTTTTCAGTTCTGTAACCCCATGAAAAGTTCTGAAAGCCTGATTTATCATTTGGCTCATTACTAAAAGAGAAAAACTGAAGAATTCAAAGGAGACAGATATAGTGATATAAACCCTGGCTGGTTCTAAAGTGAGAAGACCTGGGTTTAGATTCTAACTCTGACATCTTTGACCTGTGTGTCATTAGACAAGTCACTTCACCTCTTTGGGACTCAGTTTCCTTATCTGTAAAATAAAAGAGCTCAACTATATGGTCTCTCAGTCCCTTCTAGCATTAGGCTTATGTACCCCTGTAATCTCATTAGAAAAAAAAAGACAATTATAAGGAAACCTTGCTTTTCAATCAATAAGAAAGAAGAGTAGTCCTCTTTGTAGAGATCTTTCTCTATCAGCTGACACCATGACAGTGTTCAATAAATTTCCCACTAGCAAACTTGTAGTTCCCCTGCAACATTTTGCCAGCAAATTTATATCCATGGCTGCCCTCCTTTCTGCCACCTTTTTCTCTTATACCCTGCCCATGACAGTGATGCCTTCCTTTCTTTACCTTCTCCCAAATACTACTCATCAGTTGCTGGACCACTTCCAACTCTAAAGGATTGCTTCTAGAATTCTTATTCATAATATCTGGGTTTACCTTTTTGCCAAGAGAAATGCCACTCAAACTCACATGAAAATGAAGTAGTTTTCCTTTTTTAATGTTGATTCATTAGGTCTTAATATCTATTTCCTTCTTGAAGTCAGCAGGAACATCCTTGGCTCTTGGTCTCCTCAAATCATAAACTGCTCCATCTGTCTGGCACTTCTCAACTCAGTCTAGCTCTGCCCTAGGTCATGGTCCTTTAACTTACTATTATAGTTTCAGTTCTTTGTAAAGACCTATTTTAAGCTTTTACAGTTTACATTTTGGCTATCCTGGAATTTAGTTTCCATTTATAATGTTGTTCTGATGAAACCAACTATTCTGTTTTTTTTCATGTAACATCCTTTCAACAGATACACAGGGCAGCTTGGTATCAATGTGGCTAGAGTGACAGACCTGGAGTCAGGAATATAAATATTCCTGATTTCAAATATGGCCTCAGATACCTACTAGCTGTGTTACCCTGGGAAAGTTATTGTTCCCAGTTTGCCTCAGTTTCCTCATCTGTAAAATAAGCTGGAGAAGGAAATGACAAACTCCTCCAGTATCTCCAGTATCCAGTATGCAAAGAAAAATCCAAGTGTGGTCATAAAGAGTCAAAGGTGATTGAAATTACTGAACATCAAAAACAACAATCAAACAAAAATGAAACTGGCTCAGAGAAATTAAATTACTTCCTCAACTCCTATGTTAGGTAGGAGGTAGCAGAGCCAGGTTGTGTGTCCAGATTTCCTGACTCTTAGATGTGTTGTCAGTTTTTCTCATCCACAGCTGGTTTCTTGACCAAAGGACTAAGTCTTGACTTGTGAAAATTCTGAAATATTGACCCATTATGGTAAATCCTTTTTAATAAAAACAAAAATTCTGAGTGCCAAAACTGCCTGTCAAACATCTCAAAAAAATCTTTGATCTATTCTGTGCATTTTATAATAAACAGTTTTCTAGAAAATTTAGGCTATGAAGGTCATGACTTTTTAATTTCCTCTTATTATTCAAAGCTTCTCACAAAAATTAAACCCAAACAGAGTTCCGAGTTATAGAAATCCATGGGAACGGTAATAGTTTGTAATGCCAACACTTCTTAAATAATAGGATCGAGGACTTAGTGACAGAAAAGAACGATAAGATCACTTAGTTCAAATTCTTCATTTAAAAAATGGTAAAACTGAGGTCCAATGAATGGAAGTAAATTTTCCAAGGTCAAAGAGTTGGTAGGTGACAGTGCCAGGATTGGAATGCAAGTCCTCTGCAAGTTCCATTATCTTTCTCCTACCCCAAACTGCCCTCAATTATCCATCTGATTTAGGAAATAAGAAAGGATTCTTACTTGCTCTATGTTGTAGCATACATGTACTCCCTGAAACAATCCATCAACCTGAATCAGTCACCAGAACCTGACTTCTGGGTGACCTTGAAGTATACAATCCAAAGCAGCCGTAGAACAGCTGGGAAGCAGGTGTGGGTGGGCCTGAAGCTAAGCTATTCTTTGCTTTCATACATTGGAATGGTTTATTTGACTACTCTGCACTTTTCAAATACTATAGCTATTCAGCAAAAAGTTCACGGGCCCTGAATAAAATTATTCACGGCAGCATCATGAATAATGAGCTAAAACCAGTGTCATGTGAGAAACTTAATGTGTGGGGGTTTCTTCAAAAGCGTCATCCTTCTGGAATATATTTGCATAATAACTCATCATCACACCTGAAGTGTCAAGTCTTGCCCTTGGATATATGTGTGCGAGTATCCTCATTCATCAGCTCAGCAGCAGGAAAGGAACCAAATTCATCATTTGGTTTTTAAGTCATAATAGTAACCAAGTATACAGCCAAGCTTTACAAATGCAGAAATCTGAGGCAAGGAACTGGAGAGAAGGAAAGTGATCCAAAGTCACATATTAAGTTGTAGCAGAGCTGGACAAAAAAATTCAGTGATTTGGGGGACAGGTTCCCCTTTCCCCCAAATGAAATGGGCATAGGAGCGTATGGATGTTGCAATTCTTACTGACATTTTTGGTCCATTTGCTAATAAACCCAGGTTAACAAGAAATTGGTTGAATGTAAACTTTCCTAATATATAAAGAAATATTGGCATAAAGGTATTAGTTGAGAAATTGGCATTATTTTAGGTAGCATGATCCCAGATAGATGTGGGTTCAAATTTTATCTTTGACTTTTGTTGGCTGTATGACTAATCTCTCAGAAGTTGAGTTAGCACTCTAAAATTATGAATTCAAGGAAATGTTCAGTCATGCAGTGGTTAAATTTCCTCACCAGTGAAATCACAGGTACAGTCTCTTTCCCTATTCTTTGATATCAATTTATATCATAGATGATCATTTCCTGTTTATTCTATACTATGATTTCTCTATTCACCACCTTTTCCTCCTCCCCATAGATAGTTTTGGCATCACTCATATCTCTTGGCTCTAATAGGTAAGTCTGTGCCTTATCTTCTCTATGCCATTTTCTGGCTCATTCCAAACTACACTGCAGTATACCCCTTTATGTTTAAATCTCCCCCTAATGTGCTGTCATTCTTCATTAGATGTAAACTTCTTGGGAGCAGAAACTGCCTTTCTTGCTTGTATTTGTATACTAAGATTCAGTACAGTGCTCGGAAAATAATTGTTCTTGTTTGTCCTTCATTCTCAATGAGGACCAATGATGTGGTATCTTGACTCTCACATATATTGGATTTAAATGAGATAGAGCTTCACAAATTAATCATCTCCATCCTCTATTCTAGAGTCATCAAAGTTCAGTGGCAAGATAAAAGTTAGGACAACTGAGGATGGCTCTGAATGGAGTGGATGACTTTGGTGTCTTCAATGTCTGTATTATTTTAAAAGCATCATCTTACCAACAGAGTGGAGGATGGATGGGAATCAGGAGAGATTTGAGATGGAATTAACAGCTATTACAATGCTATTGCAATAGACTATATAAGAGGTGATAAGAATCTGAAAAGAGCTCTGGTTGCATTGATGGAGAGAAATGAATAAATATGAGAGATGTTTGTTGTGATGATAGAAATGGCAAAATTGGGTAAAGGATTGGCTATATGGAGTAAATTAGAATGAAGAATTGACAACTGCATTGTTTGTAAGTCTAACTGATCAGGAAGAATGTCCTAGAAATTAATAAGAACTTGGAAGAGGAGAGGGTGGAGAGTATGGTGGAGAGAATAAATGAATTGTTTTAGACATGTCCATTGTGGTATAAACAATTTTAGATGTCTAAGAGGTTGTCAGTGATGAATGGTGGTAGCTTACCAAAGAAACTAGGTTTTGATATATTTATCTGGAAATCCTCTGCATAGTGATAATTTAATCAACAATCACTGATGATATCACAAAGGAAGATAGTATAAAATGAAAAAAGAAGGTTCCAAGGACAGAACCTTGGAGGAACACACATGTTTCTTGAATATTACATAATGAAGAATGGTCAAGAAGGAATGGGAATGAATGGTCACATAGATAGAAGAATCAGGAGGGATCAGAGTCATGAAAACTTTCAAGATATGAGTATTCATAGAGGTGATCATTAATGTAACATGTTGCAGAGAAGTCAAGGAGGATGAGTTTTGAGAAAAGACCATTAGATTTGGCAATTAATTGAGGTTGAAAATTGAGTAGTTTGAGGAAATGGGATATTAGTGTGTGGGATATTGATCTTTGCCTAATTTTTGCCATACTGTTTTCCAAGTTTCACAGCAGATTTTTTTTTCAAACAGTGAGTTCTTATCCCAAAAGCTAGGATCTTGGGGTTTATTAAACACTAGATTGCTAAGGTCATTTGCTCCTAATTTGTTCCATTAAGCCACTCTTCTATTTCTTAGCCAATACCAGATTGTTTTGATGATTAATGCTTTATAGTACATTTTAAGATCTGGTACCACTAAGCCACCATTCTTCATATATTTTTCATTAGTTCCTTGATATTCTTGACCTTTTGTTCTTCCAGATGAATTTTGCTATTATTTTTCCAGTTCTATAACATAGGGCTTTTTTTTTTGAATTTGATAGATATGGCACTGAATAAATACATTAATTTAGGTAGGATTGTCATTTTCATTTTTAGATTAGCTTACACATGAACAATTAATGTTTTTCCAATTGTATAGATCTAACTTTATTTTTATGAAGTGTTTTGTAATTGTGTTCATATAATTATTGCATTTGTCTTGGAAATTAGATTCCCAGGAATTTCCTATTATCTAGAGCAGTGATGGTGAACCTTTTAGAGATCAAGTGCCCAAACTGCAACCCTCATGACATAGGTGAGCCATCCCTTTACCCGAGATAGGGGAAGGAGCAAATGCTACTGGGTAGAGGGGTGGGTGATGTGAGAAATATCCTCAGGCACGACAGAGAGGGGGAGAGGAGCATCCCCCTCTGGCACATGTGACATAGGTTCACCAACATTGATCTAGAATGGTTTTAAATGAAGCTTATCTTTCTAACTCTTGCTGCTTTTCCTATTTCCCCTCTCTATTACACCCCTTCCCACCATCATTATTCATATTCCTCTCTTACTTCTCTATAGGATATTTTAATCACCCCCCCCTCAACTTATCATTCCCTTATATTACTCCTCTCCTGAATATCCCCTTTCTTATTTACTTTTCAACTTCTTTATTGGGTAATATAGGATTCTATTCCTCAATGAATCTGGTTGTTCTTCCCTCTCTCAGCCAATTCCAATGAGAGTAAGGTTTCAGTTTACCTATCACCATCCTCGTCCTCTCCTCCACTGTAAAAGGTTTTTGTTTTACCCCCTATGTGCCTTTGTGTGATATGATATCCCATTTTACTTCTCTTCCCATTTCTCTTAGTGCAATCCTCTTTTCACCCCTAGTTTTTTTTTTGCATATCATTCTGAACAGTTTACTACCACCCTCTATGTCTATGTATACTTCTTCTAACAACTCTGATAGTGATAAACAATTTTAATAGTTACAAATATCATCTTTCCATACAGGAACATAAATAATTTGGCCTTACTGAGGCTCTTAAATTTTTTTCTCTTTCTTATTTATCTTTTTTATGCTGCTTTTGAATCTTGTATTTGGATAAATTTTCTGTTTAATTCTGTTCTTTTCTTCAGAAATTCTTGAAATTTTCTATTTTATTGAATGACCATATTTTCCCCTGAAAGAATATGTTTAGTTTTGATGGATAGGTTATTCTTGGTTGTAAACTCAGTTCCCTTGCCTTCCAGAATATCATATTCCAAACCTTTAATATAGAAGCTCCCAGATCCTATGTAATACTGACCTGGTTTCCATGATATTTGAATTGGTTTTTTTTTTCTGGCTGTTTAAAGTATTTTTCCTTTGGCCTGGGAGCCCTTGAACTTGGCTAAAACATTTCTGGGAGTTGTCATTTGGGGATTTATTGCAGGAGGTGATGTGTAGATTCTTTCAATTTCTATTTTATCCACTTGTTAAAAATATCAGGGCAGTTTTCTTTGATAATTTCTTGTAATATGATGCCTAAGCTTTTTAAATATCATGGCTTTCAGGTAGTCCAATAATTTTTAAGTTGTCTCTCTTGAACCTATTTTCAGGTCAGTTGATTTTTTTCAATGAGATATTTCATATTTTTTTCCATTTTTCCATTCTTTTGATTTTATTATATTGTTTCTTGATGTCTCATAAAGTGATTAGCTTCTATTTGCCAAATTCTAATGTTTAAATAATTAATTTCTTCCATTAACTTTGGATCTTCCTTTTCCATTTGGTCCATTCTACTTTACATGGCACTCTTTTCTTCACTGGATATTTTTGCCTATTTTTCCAGTAGGTCAATTCTGTTTTTTAAGAAAGACTCTTTTCCTCACTGGATTTTTGTGCATCTTTTTCCAGTTGACCAATTTTGCTTTTTAAGCTGTTATTTTCTTTTTGCATTACTTTCCATTTCTTTTCCCCATTTTTCTTCTACCTGTCTTATTTGACTTTTCAATTCCTTTTTTTTTTGGAAGTTTTATATGTGGTTGTTTGGATCTCACCATCTTCTATTGACTCCGTGACTTGCTCTTTGTCGCCAGAGAAATTTTCTATGGTTAGGTGTTTCTTTTTCTGTTTACTCATTTTCCCAGTGTTTATTTTTGTTGTTGTTGGTGGTGGTGGTGGTTTTTTTGCCTGTGGACTTGGAGTTCTGAAAGCAGATGATTTTGTCTCCTTTGCTGATGACTTACAGGACTCAGCACTCTGAGCTATTTTGCCCTGGGGTTAAGGGCTGCACCACAGTGCAGGCTGGAAAGGGCCAAGAACTATGGACTTCTGGGCCTCATTGCAAGCTGCTGCCAGGGCCTGGGAATTCAAGGGGGTGGGTCTGGTGTGTGGGATGCTTTGTTATTGGTGTAGGCAGGGTCTCAAAAACCTGAAGTTGACCTATGCCTGCCCAGGCTCAAAATCAGGTACAGTAAGTGTGGATGCGGGTGGTTGGCCATCATTCCTCTGTAGATAGTTTTGATTCCAGTTCCCTCTTATTCCCCGAAAACTGACTCTGCCTACCTTTCAAGTTGTATTTAGTAGGAGAGCCCCCTCATTCTTTCTTGCTGTTGCTTTTTGACTCCTGTTGTTTTGAGGCTCTTTTAAAAGACTGGTTTGGAAAGACTGTTAGAGTGATTTCAGCTTTTACTGTTACTGAGCTCCCATTTTGGCTTGGCCTCTGGACAATCCATTTTAAGTAAGGCAGATAGGTACCTCAGTAGATTAAGTACTATACTTGGAGTCAGAAAGACTTGAGTTCAAATCCTTCCCTAAACACTAGTTCTATAAGCCTAGGCAAGTCACTCTTTCCTCAGTTGTAAAATAATTATAAAAAATAGTATCTACTTCCAGGGTTCCTTTAAAAATTGAGTCCATATTTGTTAAAGTGCTTTTTCAATCTTTACCATAGCCATATAAAAATTGACTATGTATATGTGTATATGTACACATATAAATATATATGCCATATGTATAATTAGCTATTATTAAAGTGAGGGCAAATCAGTTGAAATGATATAAATAATTCCAAAAGGTAATGAAAGTGAGGAGTGAGGAAAAGCAAGTATCTCTGCCCAAACACTAAGATAGATTTATGATCTCTGTCATACTTATGGGTATTTCCTTCAATTATGCAAACTGTAATCCTTCCGTTGATAATCATTCTTTTTAAGTTTTTTTTTTTCATGTCCATTCATAAGTTTACCATTTGAGGTCAATTCAAAGTGTGGCCTTTCTTGATTTCTCTTCACATTGAAAGGAAAACAGTGGAGAATATCAGGGACTAACCTTACCTTTTACACCTCACCCTAGATTATCTTTTTATCTCAACTTGCTTTTTGATAGTACCCTACATTCCCCTGTTCACAAATCCTTATTTATAGTGGTTCACATTATAAGGTGTTATAGCCTGGTCATGTTCAAACGTGTCTTTCCATCTCCATTTAGGTAATTTTCAATTTCAATTATTCAAGCACTATAGTCTTCTGTGAATGGTAATTACAGAAAATATGAGAAGGAAGAAATGAGAATGGATGAAGGAAGTAAACATTTAGTAAATACCTAATACGTACCAGGCACTGTGCTAAGTATTTTACAAATATTATTTTATTTAATCTTCACAGTTAGAACAGAACAAGTGATTGTTTTAAGACTGGGAAAGGAAAATAATTAGACTATATATTGTCACCTTATTTACTTAACTTACATATAGAATGATCAGTCATTTCAGGCATATCTGACTCTTTGTGACCCCTTTTGGGATTTTCTTGGCAATGATACTGAAGTGGTTTGCACTTTCCTTCTTCAGCTCATTTTATAGATAAGAAAACTAAGCAGATAGAGTTATGTGACTTGTCCAGGACCTCAGAACTAGTATGTATCTAGGCTGGATTTGAACTCAGGAAGACAATCTACCTGATTCCAGGCCCACCAAGTTATCCACTCAGCTGCCTATGCAGAGCACATTATGTGAAATACTAGGTCAAATGAATCCAAAGCCAGAATTAAAGTTGTCGGGAGAAATATCAACCATCTCAAATATGTAGACAATACCACTCTAATGGCAGAAAGTAAAGAAGAATTAAGAAGGTGAAACAGGAAAGTGTAAAAGCTGACTTAAAGCTTAACAGCAACTAAAAGAAAAACTAAAGTTATAGTAACTGGACCCATCACTTCCTGGCAAATAGGGGGAGAAGAAAAGGAAGAAGTGTCAGATTTCATATTTGTGGTCTTATAGAAAGCATCTGCTTCTGTGAAATTTAAAAAAAAAACATATAAAAATGCTTGCTCCTTGAATGGAAAGCTATGGCAAATCTGGACAGCATACTAAAAAGCAGAGACAATATTATGCTGACAAAAGTCTATATATTCAAAGATAGGGTTTGTTGTTGTTGTTGTTGTTGTTTTCTGTCCACAGCAGCAATATATGGCTATGAGAGATAGTCTATAAGGAAAGCTGAGTGGTGCAGAATCAAAATTTTTGAATTGTGCTGCCGGAGAAAACTTTTGAGTGTCCCCTGGACAATAAAGAGATCAAATTAGTCATTACTTAAAGAAATTAATTCACACTATTCATTGGAAGGATTAATATTGAAGCCTAAGTTTAAATAGTTTTGCCACTTAATAAGATGGCAGGAATCATTAGAAAAGACTTTGCTGTTAGGAAAGGTTGAAGGCAAAAAGAGAAAAGGATGGCAGAAGATGAGATGGATAGATAGCATCATGTAAACAATAAACATGAATTTGGAAAGGGTTTGGGAGGTAGTGTAGAACAGAAGGGTTCAGAAGTGGAGTCATGAAGAGTTGGACATTACTGAACAACATTAGTCCTCACAATGACCTAAAGAGATAGTTATTTTAAGACAGGAAAATAGCATTAAAAAGATGGACTTTATTTCTTTTTCGGGGAGAAGCATGAGGTCATTAGAAGAACACTAGAGTTTTCTTTTTTTTTTAATTTTACAGTATTTTATTTGATCATTTCCAATTATTATTCATTAAAGACAAAGATCATTTTCTTTTCCTCCCCCCCACCCCCCATAGCCGACGCGTAATTCCACTGGGTGTCACATGTGTTCTTGATTCGAACCCATTGCCATGTTGTTAATATTTGCATTAGGGTTTCCTTTAGAGTCTCTCCTCTGTCATGTCCCCTCAACTGCTGTAGTCAAGCAGTTGCTTTTCCTCGGTGTTTCTACTCCCACAGTTTATCCTCTGCTTATGAATGGTGTTTTTTTCTGCTGGATCCCTGCAGATTGTTCAGGGACATTACACCGCCACTAATGGAGAAGTCCATTACCTTCGATTATACCACAGTGTATCAGTCTCTGTGTACAATGTTCTCCTGGTTCTGCTCCTCTCACTCTGCATCACTTCCTGGAGGTTGTTCCAGTCTCCATGGAATTCCTCCACTTTATTATTCCTTTTAGCACAATAGTATTCCATCACCAACATATTCCACAATTTGCTCAGCCATTCCCCAATTGAAGAGCATCCCCTCATTTTCCAATTTTTGGGCACCACAAAGCGCAGCTATGATTATTTTTGTACAAGTCTTTTTGTCCATTATCTCTTTGGGGTACAGACCCAGCAGTGCTATGGCTGGATCAAAGGGTAGATATTCTTTTGTCGCCCTTTGGGCATAGTTCCAAATTGCCCTCCAGAATGGTTGGATCAGTTCACAACTCCACCAGCAATGAATTAATTTCCCTACTTTGCCACATCCCCTCCAGCATTCATTACTTTCCTTTGCTATCATGTTAGCCAATCTGCTTGGTGTGAGGTGATACCTCAGAGTTGTTTTGATTTGCATCTCTCTGATTATAAGAGATGTAGAACACTTCTTCATGTGCTTATTAATAGTTTTGATTTCTTTATCTGAGAACTGCCTATCCATGTCCCTTGCCCATTTATCAATTGGAGAATGGCTTGATTTTTTGTACAATTGATTTAGCTCTTTATAAATTTGAGTAATTAAACCTTTGTCAGAGGTTTCTATGAAGATTTTTTCCCAATTTGTTGTTTCCCTTCTGATTTTAGTTACATTGGTTTTGTTTGTACAAAAGCTTTTTAATTTGATGTAGTCAAAATTATTTATTTTACATTTTGTGATTCTTTCTATGTCTTGCTTGGTTTTAAAGTCTTTCCCCTCCCAAAGGTCTGACATGTATACTATTCTGTGTTTACCCAATTTACTTATGGTTTCCTTCTTTATGTTTAAGTCATTCACCCATTTTGAATTTATCTTGGTGTAGGGTGTGAGGTGTTGTTCAATTCCTAATCTATCCCACACTGTCTTCCAGTTTTCCCAGCAGTTTTTATCGAATACTGGATTTTTGTCCCAAAAGCTGGGATCTTTGGGTTTATCGTATACTGTCTTGCTGAGGTCACTTTCCCCCAGTCTATTCCACTGATCTTCCTTTCTGTCTCTTAGCCAGTACCAAATTGTTTTGATGACTGCTGCTTTGTAATATAGTTTAAGGTCAGGGACAGCAAGGCCCCCATCATATGTGTTTTTTTTTCATTATTTCCCTCGATATCCTTGATCTTTTGTTATTCCAGATGAATTTTGTTATATTTTTTTCTAAATCAGTAAAGAAATATTTTGGGAGTTCAATGGGCATGGCACTAAATAGATAAATAAGTTTGGGTAGGATGGTCATTTTTATTATATTGGCTCATCCTATCCATGAGCAGTAATGTTTTTCCAATTGCTCAAGTCTAGTTTTAGTTGTGTGGAGAGTGTTTTGTAGTTTTGTTCATATAGTTCCTGTGTTTGTCTCGGGAGATAGATTCCTAAATATTTTATTTTGTCTAAGGTGATTTTGAATAGGATTTCTCTTTCTGAACACTAGAGTTTTCAAAAGACTATTGGGTTCATTTTTCTCCTCCTGTTCAATTCTTTTATTTAATCTTTATTGTCCATCTTAGAAAATAAGTATTGGTTCCAAGGCAGAAGAGCAATAAGGGCTGGGCAACTGGAGTTAAAGCAACTTAGGATCGCACAGCTAGGAAGTGTTGTAAATAGCTTCCTGGTAACAATTTTTTCCTCCATCCTTGAATGAATAAATGAAATAGCATATATTAAAATCTACTATCTCTAATGAAGATTTATGCAAAAATTTTAGACAAAATATTAGCAAAAAGATTACCACAATGTATCAAGAGTCATATGGCCAAGTAGGTTTTATACCAACAATGAAATGATGGTTCAGTATTAAAAAATCCAGCAACATATTTGATCATATCAATAACAAAATCAATAGAAAACCATATGTTTATTTCAATAAATTTAGAAAAAAGCTTTTGACAAAATATCATACTTATTCCTATTGAAAACACTAGAGACTTAATGGAACATTCTTCAAGATGATAAATATTATTTGTAATGGGAATAAGCTAGAAGCCTTTCCAATAAGATCAGGAGTGAATCCAGGGTGGCCATTATTACCACTACTATTTGATATTTATACTAGAAATGCTAATTATAGCAATAAAAGAAGAAATTTAAGGTGTTAGAATAGTCATGAGGAAATAAAGCTATCATTTGTTGCAGATAATATGATGGCATATCTAGAAAATCCTAGAGGATCAACCAAATAAACTAATTAAAACAATAAACAACTTTAGTGAAATAGCAGGATATAAAATAAACACAAAAATCATCATAATTTCTCTATACTATCAATAAAACTCAACAGCAAGAGATAGAAACAGAAATCCCGCTTAAAATAATTGTAGACAATATAAAATACATGGGAATGTATCTGCTGAGATGAACTCAGGAACTATATGATCACAACTAAAAAACACTTGTCACACAAATAAAATTAGATCTAAATAATTGGAAAAAAATAATTGCTTATGGGCAGGCTAAGCCAAAGTAATAAAAAATGGCAAATTTTCCCAAGTTAACTTATTCAGTGCCATACTAATCAAACTACCCAAAAATTATCTCAGTGTTAGAAAAAATAATAAAATTTATCTGAAAGAATAAAAGATCAAGAATATCAAAGGAATTAATAAAAATTAAGAAGGAAAGTGATTTAGCTGTAACAGATCTCAAACTATATTACAAAGTGCAAACTACCAAAACAATCTGGTTCTGGTAAGAAATAGAATAGAAGACTAATGGAATAAATTAGGTACTCAACGTGCAAAAAAATGGCCATAGTAACCTACATTTGACAACACAAAGACTTAGCTTTGGAAGAATTCCCTATTTTATAAAATCTGCTTGAGAAAACTATAAAACCGTATGGCAGAAATTAGGTGTAGATCAACAAACACCTCATACCATATACCAAGGTAAATTCAAAATAGATGCATGATTTAGAAATCAAGAGTGATACTATAAATAAATTAGAGAAGCAAAAAATAGTTTATCTCTCAGACCTATGAACAAGGGAAGAATTTAGATCAAAATAAGACATAAAGAACATTATAAAATGTAAACAATAACTTTGACTACATTAACTTAAAAAGTTTCTGCACAAACAAAAGCAATGCAACCAAGTTTAAAAGGCAATCAACCAGCTAGGGAGGGGGAAAGTCTTTATAGCAAGCCTCTCTGCCTAAAGTTTCATTTTTCATATACATAAAGAATTGAGTCAAATTCATAGGAATACAAAGCATTTCCCAGTTGACAAATGGTAAAAGCCTATGAACAGGCAATTCTTGGATGAAGAAATTAAAACTACTTTTACTTGTGTGAAAAAAAATGCTCCAAATCACTATTGATTACCAAAATGCACATTAAAACAACTCTGAGGTTTTACCTCTTACCCATCAGACTGTCTAACATGACAAAAAAGAAAAATGATAAATGCTAAAGAGGAAGTGGAAAAAACAGGAACACTAGTACACTGCTGATGGAGCTGGGAAGTGATATAACCATTCTGAAGAAGAATCTGGAACCTTACCCAAAGGGCCATAATACTGTTCATTCCCTTTGACCAAGCATTTCCACCACTAGTCTATATCCCAAAAAGATTAAAGATAGGGAAAAAGAACCTACCTGCACTAAAATATTTATAGCAACTCTTTTTGTGGTGGCAAAGGACTGGAAACTGAAGGGATGTACATCAACTGGGAAATGGCTGAACAAGTTATGGTATATGCTTGTAATAGAATTTACTATTGTACTATATGTACAGTAGTCATGACAAATGCCAAACAAGATGATCACATGTGAACTTTAGATTACTCCACCCTACTTAGTCTAACAAAAACAGGAATGTCTAGACCCATACTTAAGGATTAAGTATTTAGGAGGATGGCTTATGACAGACATGTGCTAGCAAATGACAAATCAGAAACAACTGACAGACCCCTGGGCTGTCCTAAGTCAAGCTTAAGCTACCATTGGTACATGTAAGAAGCAGGAAAGTGCTGTAAAAACTGTCTATATATTTGGTATCACTTCCTCTCTCTGGGCTCTTTGGCAGCAGAGAGGTGGATGGTGGCAGCGTGGTGTGCATTTTGGCATCTTGGCATGGCAGCAGCTATTGTCCAGGTTAGCGGTGAGTTTTCCTTGATATCATACTGGAAGAAGCCTAGTAACCTAGTTCAGGTGAGGCGTCTTCTCTGGGCTCTTGGAATTTTAGGCTGATTCTTTCCTCCTTTACCTTCCAAACACTATCCTCTCAGAAAAAGCCTCTAAACTTCAAAGACCTCAAGGCAGAGGACTTTGAACTCCCCCTGGCCCAGGCCATGCGGGAGAAATCCTATACCTTTCCCTCTCTCTTCTCCTTAATTTTTTCCCTTTATATTAATTAAACCACCATAAATTTCCAAGATGACTTGGGTATTTTATTTGGGATATTCCCTGGTGACCAAAATTAATTTAGATTAGGTTACTACCCTAAATTATCCTTACACACAAAATAACCTGGAAATATTTATATAAAGTGAGGAAAAGTGAAGAAGAAGAATCATGAAAACATTGTACAAAGTAACAATAATAATGTTGATTATTAATAATTATCAATAATAATAATCAACAATGATGACCAAATCATTAATAATGATCAGTAATTATGATCAACTGGGGATAGCAACTATTATCAATGAGACAAGGATCCAAGATACCACCAAGAGACTCATGATAAAAAAAGGATATCTATCACTATAGAAAGAAGAATTTCCTACATGAATTTTTTTCTAGTGTAAGCAATGTGTTTTCTTTCACATGATAAACATTGACATGTGCTATATGATAATATATGTACAGTCTATGTCATGCTACCTGATTTCTTGGAAATGGACATGGGGTGGAGAAGAGAGAGAGAACATGGATTGCAAAATATCAGAAAATGAATACTGAAAAACTGTATTGATATGTAATCTGGAAAAAATTAAAATTGTTATAATAAAAACATATTAAGTATTTACTATGTGCTAAATGATGAGGATACAAATGTAAAAAGTAAAGAAAATGTCTTCAGGGAGTTTAAATTCTAACAGGAGAAACAACAGACACTGGAGAATGGTGGCTAGAGAGTAGTGTTTTTGATATGAGGATAGTAAATCAATAAGGAAATAGACAGACATATCCCTTCCAAGAAAAATTCCAAAATTGATTAGACTATTGTTCATGGTTCTTGAATAATGTAGAGAGTAGGGCAGAGGAAAGGATGGAAATCCTCTTGGGTGTGGTCTCTGTTGTGAGTGGTAAAGATTATTGGGGGGGTTGTGGAGAAGGTGGCAAACTGCTTGTTATTTTAATAAGATATCTTCTCTCCTCCATTTCAAAGTCTTCTTTTAATGCTAATTTAAACCATATTTAAACTACCTAAAAATTCTGACACAAATGGAGACCACCCAGTGTGATTTACCCAACACTTGACGATCAGAATAGTTTTATTATATCTAATGAGGGAAGTTCATGGAAATTTTGCTCTTAAAAATGGCACAAAATAAGAAATAAAATATTTTAAAATCTCATTTCTTACTCTTATTCAGAATATATTGAGGTATTTTATGAGATAACTTAAGAACATGTCTGAAGAATATGCCATGTCTTTCTCTTTGTTTTAATTTTGTTTCAATTACTGAATTTTGCTGATTAATCCCTTACTTCATTTATTTGGTTTTAAAGTGACACATTATGTTATTTAAGTATAGTTTTCAGTATCTTCTTGAGAAAAAACTTATGACTCCATCATCCCATCTGATCTGTTGATGGAAAGTTTTGGCATGTTATCTTAGTTCTGTATCAATATATCTGATATTCAGGCTTCCCTCCCTCACATAATCTTGGATTTATATTTATAGTAATATAATCATATTATTGGAAGGGATCTTAAAGATTGTCTAATTTCTACTAATTAGTCCTAATTCTGTCCTTTAGATTAACACAGTTCAAGTTTATTCCTTATTCTACACTATAGCTCTTCAGATCTTCTTTCTCCAATGTTAACCATTTCAACTTTCTTTCAATAGACCCTCATGCAAAATGTTTCTGAATCTCTCACACTATTTTTGTTGCCCTCTTCTTGTTTTATTCTAATTTCTCAGGTTCCCTTAAGTTCATATTTCAATTTATCAGATGTGGTTTGATCAGAACAGAGTCCAATAATTACTTCTGTGATGAGGATACTATACTTCAGATATAGTTGCCTAAAAGTGGCTTAGATTTCTTAGTTGTTGTATCACAATCAGCCTATATAAAGTTTATGATCAATAAAAACTTCCAGACAATTTTTTATATTTGTTTTTAAGATGCCAAATATCCCCTGTACTAGACTAATTTTTTAAACCTAAATACAGAACTTTCTTTAAGATTATGCCTGTACTATTTTCATCTTATTGATTTAGGTCCAGAACATTCTATCCTGTTGAAATTGTTTTGAATTTTAATTTAGTTCTCTTTTGTATTAACCATTTCAATTTTATATTATCTGCAAACCAGAGCAGTATACAATCTATTCCCTCATCCAAGTCATTGATAAAAGTATCAAGGGTGAATTCTAATTCCATTAGGATAGATAACATAAAAGGGTACTTGACCTTGTTACAGTTTATTCTTCTGAGAAATAGGAACAATACCTTCCTCTACTTGTTTCATAGCTCCTATTAAGATTAGTTATATAATATTAGTAAAGGGTTTTGAGCTTCTCTGAATATATATTTTCCCAGTGACACTCTGGAATCACAGAACACATAATGTCAGAAGAATTATAATTTCAGAGTACCTAAAAAGCAATGGAAATACATTTGGAATGTGCAATTTGGCTGTAACATGAAAATAGGGTCTGTATAATTTTCATTTTTCTGTCTCAGTTCCTAGCACAGTGGTTGCTCCAAAGTAGGGGCTTGGTAAAAGCTTAATGATTGGGCAGAGCCCACTTGACTGACATGGGACCTTTTCATTTTCCAACATCTCTAACATGAACCTCACAAACCCAAATTCCTTGCCAGTGGTGCATCCTTAGTATCTCTGGGCCTTGTCATCTTCCCTGTAGCTATATTCTCTTAACTTATTCTAATTTGAATGCTAGCTCTTTGAGAAGAGGGATTGCTTCACTTTTCTACTTGTATCACTTATGCTTAGCAAATGGTAAGTTTTTAGTTAATGCTTTTGATGAGTTCAGTTTAGGATAAGCTATTGATTAGAGCTGTTATTGATTGTTCTGATTTCATAGCAAGAAAAAGATATAGCTATTTATAGGTTTAATAACAGGATTAAGCAAACTTTAAAACTTTGGGTTCTTGATAAACTAATCATTTAGATATAATATATTCATATAAGGAAATAATCATATTAATCAATTATATATATTAAAGAGTGGCTGTCTGTCAAAATCCCCTTCTGACAAAATCTCCCTCCTCTGTCCTTTTGAAATTCATTTGTTACAGGCCAACTACAAACTAGTTAAGAGAATGGAAATTTCTTGCCTTACCAAGTCTCTAGATCTTCTTTTTAGAGAGACTATCAAAACCCATTTTCAAAATAGGATAACAATATGACAGACATAAGCTCTAATCCAATCAAATGCTAGAATCCTCAATAGTCCCACCTCATATACAGTTCTATCTGGCCCCATGGGCTGTCCAGCAGCCCAATGGGACTCATAGGGGATAAGGTAGGTAACTCATAAGTGGTAGAACAGGAGGGGAGCAGAGAGCTCCACTACTCCCCTTCCCCTCTCTATACTCACTGAGGACATTCCTCACTTCAACCACCCCTCTGCCAAGGAGCCCATTGGGAACATTTTCTTCCTCTCCCTCCCCTGTGTGGGGTAAGGAATGGGGGGCGGTATGCCCAAGCTCTTGGTGGGTAGGGGTGGGATCCAGTACTCAGTCTCTCATGGGTGGGGTCAGGGCAGGGCCAAGCAATCCATCTCTAAAAAGTTCACCATCACTGCCTTCTGAAGTTTCTTGTCCTCTTCAAAGGACAGAAAATGGTTTGCACACAAGAAATGGTATGAAAACATCATCAAGTATATGTCTCATCAAAAAAGGGGAAAGATAAATCATGTAGGGAGAATAAGAGCTTATGGGAAAAACCCAGATTTTACACTGATATCATAAAGGTTACATTTAATGATTGGACACAGTTTATTTACCAAAATAGAGGGGAAACAATAAAGTAGAGAAATGTGAAAGAGGTTAGAGAAAATATCTATACTAGTCCTCAGCCAGGAGGGCCAGGAGTGAGTAATCATGTGACCTCCTCCAAGATGGAAGCTGGTGTCTTAGGAAACTAGGAAGGGAGTCAGTGTTTTCACTCACCCAACCAAGTAATCTAGGAGTCAGAGTCTAAGTTGAAGTCAGAATGCATGCTTCCATCTCCAATGAAGTTCCCTCTAATACTATCTCCAGGAGATATTCTCCACAAGACTCAACTTCACCAGACTGGCAGTTGAAGGATTTTGTGGCTTCTGTGGTGGTTTCCTATCCCCACCCTCTTCACAGGGGCCAATAACTGTTTCCAAAATTGTCACACCTCTCATCCTCTGAAGGTAGCAACTCTCCTCCTGGAATTCACACCTTTGGATTCACACCTTTCTGAGTGTGTGAACTCAAAAAAATTCAAGTTTCTCCCTGTTTGAGTTAGAAAAAAGGATGGAGCTCTCCTAAGTATCTTGCTGACTTCTCACCTCTAAAGGTGTTAACTCTCCTCCTGGGATTAAGAGTTTGTGGAATTCCCTTACTTTAGGGTTAAGTATGGGTGTATTGCTCTTGTTTATTAATTCAAAAGTAGACCAAAGAGTTAACCCTGTCTTCTGTCTAGTGAGGTACTAAGTAAAGGTACTTGAGTTATTATTATTCCAAAGTGTTAACTCCAACTAGGCAAAGAGAACAAAGGATTCCCTTTTTACAAGTGCAATCTAAGAATAAACAAAGAGAACCAAGAATTTTCTTTCACAATACTTTAGTGATTTTTTGGGGAGACTTGTCTACTCAATTAATCTTTTTACATAACTATCTTGTATCTCTAAAGATCTTTTAGCTAAAGGTGCATACACTATTCAATAGTTAGAGATAAGAGGAAAATAAAAAAGAGACAGGAGAGAGAGAGAGGGACAGAGAGAGAGAATGAGAGAGAGAGAGAGAGAGAGAGAGAGAGAGAGAGAGAGAGAGAGAGAGAGAGAGTGAGAGGAGCACAAGCAAACCAATGTTTGCTAGGCATATTGACAATAAATCAATTAGGGGGGCAATCCCCTGTGGCATACAAGTTCACCTTGAAAATACTTGTGTTCTACCGCCCAAAGTTCAATCAGTTATACTTCAAAGTTTGTGCTGGATCTTCTGATGCTGTGGAGGTTTTCTTCGGGCATCTTCATGGTGCCATCTTCAAACAATTCATCCTCTAGATTCAAAGAGTTATCGAGTTCTCTTTCTTGAAATGTTTCTTTCTTCATTTTTTCTCTGGTGGCCTTCAACTACATATATAGCTACTCTCCTTAATTCTTCAAGGTCCATTCTGGACCAATTTGGACAGTTGATTATAAAATAATCTCTTATGATTTTATAGCAGTTTTGTACAAACTGCTGTCGAATCTGTCTGACATCCTTTTCTCAGGAAAGGTTCAATTCTATATATCTACCTCCCAGCTCAATGAGTTTTGGTAGGACGTTTTATTGATTTTTTTGTTTAAAGTTTCAAATTTTGTCCATGTTCCTGGTCTGTCAGAACAAGCCCTAATTACTGTTAATAATGCCTCTCTAGACTGACATAATCTTGTATAGACAAAAGAGTGTTGATTCTGTCTTCAGTTTAGTGAGGTCCTAAGTAGGGGTATTTAAGTTATTGTTATTCCAAAGTGTTAACTCCAACTAGGCAAAAAGAACAAAGAGAACTGAGAGAGAGAGAGAGAGAGAGAGAGAGAGAGAGAGAGAGAGAGAGAGAGAGAGAGAGAGAGAGAGAGAACTTTTTACAAGATCAAAGTCAGAATAGACAAAGAGAACCAAGAATTTCCTTTCACAATATATAAAACTTTTAAAGAACTATAGCTCATCTATGGGTCAATCATTGATTTGATTAAAGATTACAGATATGTATATGCTAAGAATGTATGGAGAAGTTCCAACCAGCACTGATGGAGGGAGTACTCAAACTAATGCTATCATAGCTCCATAAAATCAATAAAACAAACAAAAAATAAGATTAATGATTTAAAGCTAGAAGCTGCCTTATAGACTGTAGTCAAATTTTCTCATTTTACATATGACGAAACAAAGACCCAGAGAGATGAACTGATTTGCCCTGACTCAGGAACTAAGTTTGAAATAGTTTCTAATCTATGTTGTTGTTCTTCATTTGTTGTCAGTCATCCAACTCATCATGACCCCATTTGGAGTTTTCTTAGTAGAAATACTGCAGAGGTTTGCCATTTCCTTCTCCAGCTCATTTTATAGAGGTGGAAACTGAGGCAAACAGAGTTAAGTGAATTGCCCAAAGTCACACAGCTAGTAGGTATTTTCACCCAGATTTGAACTCAGGAAGATTAAGGTTCCTGATTCCAGTTTTATTCCCTAAGTCATCTATCAAAACCATGAGCCCCCTAGCTGCCACTGGCATAATTGGTCCAGGTCATCTGATCCCAAATATGATGTTCTGTCCTTTAATTTTTGCTTCTTTCATGGTACTTTTTTTCACTACTTTGGACCTAGGATGCCTTCACATTTCTGAATTTGAACAAAGTTGGTTTTGGTTACTGTATGATAGAACATCATCATATATTTAAAAAAATGTGTGTGTGTGTGTGTGTGTGTGTGAGAGAGAGAGAGAGAGAGAGAGAGAGAGAGAGAGAGAGAGAGAGAGAGAGAAAGAGAGAGAGAGAGAGAGAGAGAGAGAGAGAGAGAGAGAGAGAGAGAGAGAGAGAGAGAGAGAGAGAGAGAGAGAGAGAGTGTATGGTCAAAATCATCTTGAGATCATTAGAAATCCTTTGCAGTTTCCCAAATACAATATATCCCATGAATAATTATCATATGACAATAGAAAAACTCTGTGGATTATTCTGGTTTATACAGAAGAAAAATTCCTTAAATCTGGAGGCAGAATGGTAAAATGGAAAGTGTGTTGGCACTGAAGTTTGAGAACTTGAAATCCCATCTCTCCCTTTGTGACCATGGGAAAGTCACTTAACTGCCAAAGACCTCAGATTCCTCATCTGTAAAATAAGGGGATGGGAATAGGTGGACTTCAAAGACCTTACCAACTCTAAAGCCATGGTCCTATGATTGATTGATATTCAAGGAACTGAAGATACGCCAGAAGTTTTTGTTTTAGCCAATTTGAGACAGTTTTCCAAAGACATGAATGAAAAAAGAAATTAACACTACTTCCATGGCCCAAGAGGAGCAGAAAAATGGATTCTTCCAAAAAGAGATAAAAATCCAAGAAAAGGTGACCCAGTAAATGATGGTTGGGGCATAGTATGGACTATAATGTGGTAAACAAAAGCATTGAACTTGGATCCAAAGATCTAGGCTGAAATTCTGGTTCTGATATTTATTTAATTTCCATGTGTTTGGGGGCAAGTCACAATCTTTTTGAGCTTTAGTATCCAATAGGAATAATAGTCTATTCACTATCCTGCCTTCCCATATGCCCCCCCCCCCAACCAGGTTACAAGGAAAATTATTTTCAAGCTACAAAACTGTATCTAAGAATAAATTATCATTATTATTAAGAGTCGAGGAGAACACAATGGGCACCAAAAAGGAAGGAAAGAAAAATTCAAGGCACATAGGCCTGGGAAAAAAAGAAAAGTGAATGGATACAGTTATATGGTAACTGGTGATTTAATTACAAAATCCTTGGAGATATTTCACTGGTTTAGTTACAATGTACAGTGAACCCCTTGAGACCTGCAAAAACCAATAGAGGTCTTGGACTAGAAAGCAAGGCACATGGTGACAAAAGAGTAGAATTGGAAAGTGAAGAAGAGAGCCAGGAGTAAGGATTGTAAATGAAATCCCCAGATTTCTGGTGGCAGTTTATTATAGCCCATTAACTGTTGCAGATTAAAATGTCTTTCACAGACCTTTTTCAAATGATGAAATAACCAAGATGAAAAAAAAAGTTATGAGAACATAGTCTACAATCCTTCTGCTCCCATGCAACAGAAAGAGATGATAATGGGATCCCAAACTTGCAGACATTGGAGAAGTAATGCTTGAAATAATTAGTACTGGCAAACAAGAAAGCAAAAGAAAGATATAGAACATGTTTAATGTTTGAACAGAAAAATGTTTGAATAGACCAAATGAGATTTCCTGCCTCCACTAACTCTCAACTCCTATATCCAATAACTCCTAGTCTCCTACATCTCTCTTTTAATTCCTTTAACAGATGCACAACAGGATTCTCCATTTTGATACTAATAGCAGGTGACAAAAAAACCATCTCTGGGTTTTGCATCAGGAATTTCCCACCCCCCCAAACCCTAGGAGGTAGGGATTTCTGAGAGAGCTAATAAACTCTAAAGCAGTCAAGCTTTGACAACCCCTTCTCTGTACACCCAGCTTCAGTAAAATAGCATATAAACAGTACCCCACCCCCAAACACATACCCCATTGTGAACAAATCCCATTATATTAAGAGAATGGCCTTCATTAGATTCTTCTCCCACACTTAATATGGCATTATTTGTTGATGCAGATCAGACCATGATTAGATAAGATGCAGAAAACAACATGCAAGCTGTCTTTGGAGTACCCAATCTAAAGAGAAGAGAACCAATAATTCAGAAATTTACCAAACAAAATAACAAAATACCCAACAAAAAAGTAGTTAATCTTAGAAATAAATATAAAATAGACATCCATTGATTCACAAATTTTGGGTTGGTTATAAGAAATGACAAATATTAAGAATATAGAAACTTGGAAAAAATTATTTGAACTGATTCAGAGTAAAGTGGGCAGAAATAGAGCACAAGTTGCAAGAAAATAATATAAAAGATAACTACATTAAAAGGCTTAAAAACTGATCAATGCAGTTAACAACCATGACTTCAGAAAGCTAATGGTGAATGGGGCAGCAGATGCAAAAAACATGGCAGACATTTTCAGACATGGCCAATATGTTAACTTGTTTTGCTTGACTATCGTTATGAGTTAAGGGAGAGCTATATAGGGTAGTGCCATTGGTAAATGCCTAAGATTTTTTTTAAAAGAACAATTAAACTTAAAAAAAATAAAGTAAAATAGAAGCAGTGCTAGTGATATTTCCTGATATTTCAAAATTTATACAAAAGGAATTTGTTAAGTTTTCTGTAGAGTTCACTGTGAAACTGAATCATTTGTTTGCTGTTCAAACCAACTAGCAATGTCTTTCTCAAATGAAAGTTATAAATATGTAAATATACACTGGAAAAACTAGAAAGCTTATGAGGAAACAGAGACAAGAGAAACCAGGAAGAAGATACTTCATAGGGTTTCATTAGAACAACAAAAAAAGATATGAATCATGACTTATATTTGTTATTTTGTCTCACCTTTAAGATTAACTACCTTTTCATTTGATATTTTTAATTTCTGAATTGTTGGTTTTCTTTTCCTTAGATTAGGTACTCCAAAAGCAGTTGCATGTTGTTTTGGGCATTTTATCTAATCAGGGTCTGATTTGTATCAACAAATAATGCCATACAATTTGGAACTATGTCCAAAGGGTGTTAAAAGGCTGTCTGCCCTTTGATCCAGCTGCACCACTGCTGGGTTTATATATACCCCAAAAAGATAATAAGGAGAAAGACTTGTACAAGAATATTCATAGTTGCACTCTTTGTGGTGGCAAAAAATGGAAAATGAGAGGATGCCCTTCAATTGGGGGATGGCTGAACAAAGTCTGGTATATGTTGGTGATGGAATACTATCGTGCTAAAAGTATTAACGAACTGGACGAATTCCATGTGAACTGGAACAACCTCCAGGAATTGATGCAGAGTGAAAGGAGCAGAACCAGGAGAATATTATACATAGAGGTGGATATGCTGTGGCAGAATCAAATATAATAGACTTCTTTACTACCAGCAATGCAATGATCCAGGACAATTCTGAGGGACTTATGAGAAAGAAAGCTATCCACATTCAGAGAAAGAACTGTGGGAGCAGAAACACAGAAGAAATACAACTGCTTGATCACATGGTTCGATGGGGATATGATAGGAGATGTAGGCTAAACCATCACCCTATTGCAATTATTAATAATATGGAAATAGGTCTTTATCAATAACACACATAAAACCCAGTGGGATTACTCATTAGCTACAGGAGGGGGATGGGAGGAGGGGAAAGAAAGAACACGAACCATATAAATATGAAAAAATATTCTAAATTAATTAAATAAATAAACTTAAAAAAACATAATGCCATATTGAGTGTGAGAGAATAATCTAATGAAGGTCAGTCTCTAATATAATGGGGTTTGTTCACACTGGCATATGTGTGTGTGTGTGTGTGTGTGTGTGTGTGTGTGTATGCATACACACCTGTTTATGTGCTATTTCACATTTGTACTCATGGTTAAAGAATGTGACCTGAATAAAGATCCATCAAGAGACTGAGATGTAATGATCCCAGAAATGACAAGAAAAGCAGGAGAGAAGAAGTTTCATGGAAACCTGGAGAGAACTTAACAAGAAAAGGGCAATCAATAGTATCACAGGCTGTAGAGAGGTGATTGATTATTTAATTTTGAATATTCTTTTACAGTTGTTAATAGTATTTCTTCTTTAGAAAAAAATGCTTTTTTGTGTCCTTTGATATTTTGTATAATAGTTGTTGTCTCTATTGCTCTTGAACCATTTCTCTACATATTTTAGATATAAAAACTTTATGAGCTTGTCCAAAATCTTTTCAATTTTATGTAATCAAAATTACCCATTTAATCTTCTATGATCACTTCTTCTTTGTTTAGTTAAGAATTTAGCCACAGGACTTCCAGTCAAGATGGCGGCTTAGAGAAAGCTAAAGTTCAGATCTCCGGAAACCCTCCCCTACCGATCTCAAACTATATGCTCCTAGGGCACTGAAATTCAAAACGATCAACAGCATAGACCCTGGGAATCCTCCTCCGGGACCTGGACCTGGATCAAAAGGTACGGCCCCCCTCAAAAGCCAGAACCCGAGATCACTCGGACCTAAGGGGTAGGAGCGCCGAGTCCAAGGCTACAGAGGGAAACTTAGACCCGAGATTGTAACCCCCTGGCTGGATCCTTCCATCCGAGTTTCAGTGAGAGTCACTGCCCTCTGAGCTCCAGGAAGCCACGGCTCCTCCCCCCTCAGAAAGCAGGGTCCTCGGAAACAACAGTAACAACCCTCAGGGCTGGCAAGACAGCCTCACAGCCAGCTATTCTGAAGGCAACTTCCGGAAAGCAACCCGACCCAGTCAAGGGGGCACTCAATCATCAGGGAAACAGAGAGAGCCGGGGGAGAGTGTAACCCCCTGGCCAGATCCTTCTATCCAAATCTCAGTGAAAGTCACTGGCCTCGGAGCTCCGGGAAGCCGTGGGCCCTCCCCCCTCAGAGAGCAGGGTCTTCTGAAACAACAGTAACCCTCAGGGCCGGCAAGACAGCCTAACCAGCTGGATCCTTCTATCCGTGTCTCAGTGAAAGTCACTGCCCTCTGAGCTCCAGGAAGCCGCGGCCCCTCCCCTCTCAGAGAGCAGGGTCGTCTGAAACAACAGTAACCCTCAGGGCCGACAAGACAGCCTCACAGCCAGCTATTCTAAAGGCAACTTCCGGAAAGCAACCCGACCCAGTCGAGGGGGCACCCTACCAGCAGGGAAACAGAGAGAGCCGGGGGAGAGTGTGGCCCCCTGGCCGGATCCTTCCATTACAGTTCCAGTGAAAGTCACTGCCTTAAGGCATACTCAGTTCAATCCAGGGAAAGCTCATAGAACGGACAATCTGCACAGGACTAAAACCTCTGAACACCAGACAGAGATAAGAAAAACTAATCCTCCCCATTCAGAGATGGCAAACTCCACAGAAGCACAGAAGCCCCCAAATCCCAAGAAAAATAAGAAGAAAGGAGCAACTTTGGACACATTCTATGGAGCCAAAATACAAAATACAGAGGAGATAGAATACAATGCACAAGAAAATGCTCCGAAACTTTCCAAAGGAAATGGAAACTCTCCACAAACACATGAAGAATTTGAATCAGAAATGACCAAAAAGATGGAAGCCTTCTGGGAGGAAAAGTGGGAAATAATGCAAAAGAAATTCATGCATCTACAAAACCGGTGTGACCAAACTGAAAAGGAAAACCAGGCTTTAAAGGCCAGAATCAGGCAGCTGGAAGACAACAATCGTGTAAAAGAGCAAGAATTAATAAAGCAAAGCCAAAATACCAAGAAATTAGAAGAGAACATAAAATATCTCACCAACAAGGTGACAGATCTGGAAAATAGAGGGAGAAGAGATAATTTAAGAATAATTGAACTTCCAGAAAAGCAAGAAATAAACACCAAACTCGACATTGTGATACAAGATAAAATCAAAGAAAATTGCCCAGAGATTCTAGAACAAGGGGGTAATACAGCCACTGACAGAGCTCATAGAACACCTTCTACACTAAACCCCCAAAAGACAACTCCCAGGAATGTAATTGCCAAATTCCAAAGCTCTCAAACAAAAGAAAAAATCCTACAGGAAGCCAGAAAAAGACAATTTAGATATAAAGGAATGCCAATCAGGGTCACACAAGACCTTGCAAGTTCTACTCTGAATGATCGTAAGGCATGGAACATGATCTTCAGAAAGGCAAGAGAGCTGGGTCTTCAACCAAGAATCAGCTACCCAGCAAAACTGACTATATACTTCCAAGGGAAAGTATGGGCATTCAACAAAATAGAAGACTTCCAAGTTTTTGCAAAGAAAAGACCAGAGCTCTGTGGAAAGTTTGATACCAAAAAACAAAGAGCAAGGGATACCTGAAAAGGTAAATATTAAGGAAAGGGGAAAGGAGAAAAATTTTATCTTCTTCTTTTATTCAAACTCTCTTCTATTAGGACTACATTTATATCAATCTATGTATACTAACATGTGGGGAAAATGTAATGTATAAATAGGGGGTAAATAAAGACCAAATAGAATAATCTTTCTCACACAAAGATTCACATGGGAAGGGGAGGGGAAGAAAACTCCTATAAGAAGGAGAGGAAGAGAGGGTTTTCTATTTAAACCTTAATCTCAGGGAAATCAACTCTGAGAGGGAAAAACATCCAGATACATTGGGATCTTGAATTCTATCTTACCCAACAAGGGTAGGGAGAAGGGAAAACCAAGGGGGTTAGGGGGAGAGGGAAAACAAAAAGGGAGGGAAAGAGAGGGGGGAGGGGGAGGGAACAAAAAGGGAGGGACTAAAAAGGGAAACATCAATGGAGGGGACAAGGGGGACTGATTCAAAGTAAATCATTGGACTAAAACATAGAGCCAAAGAAGAAAAGGTTAGAATTAGGGAAGGCAATCAAAATGCCAGGGAGTCCACAAATGACAATCATAACTTTGAACGTGAATGGGATGAACTCACCAATAAAAAGTAGACGAATAGCAGAATGGATTAGAATCCAAAACCCTACCATATGTTGTCTTCAAGAAACACACATGAGGCGGGTTGACACCCACAAGGTCAGAATTAAAGGATGGAGTAAGACCTTCTGGGCCTCAACTGACAGAAAGAAGGCAGGAGTGGTAATCATGATATCTGATAAAGCCAAAGCAAAAATAGACCTGATCAAAAGGGACAGGGAAGGTAATTATATTTTGTTAAAAGGGACTTTAGACAATGAGGAAATATTAATCAACATGTATGCATCAAATAATATAGCACCCAAATTTCTAATGGAGAAACTAGGAGAATTGAAGGAAGAAATAGACAGTAAAACCATATTAGTGGGAGACTTAAACCAACCATTATCAAATTTAGATAAATCAAATAAAAAAATAAATAAGAAAGAGGTAAAAGAAGTGAATGAAATCTTAGAAAAATTAGAATTAATAGACATATGGAGAAAAATAAATAGGGATAAAAAGGAATACACCTTCTTCTCAGCACCATATGGAACATTCACAAAAACTGACCATACATTAGATCACAGAAACATAGCACACAAATGCAGAAAAGCAGAAATAATGAATGCAGCCTTCTCAGATCACAAGGCAATAAAAATAATGATTAGTAATGGTACATGGAAAACCAAATCAAAAACTAATTGGAATTTAAACAATATGATACTCCAAAATCGTTTAGTTAAAGAAGAAATCATAGAAACAATTAATAATTTCATCGAGGAAAATGACAATGGCGAGACATCCTTTCAAACCTTTTGGGATGCAGCCAAAGCGGTAATCAGAGGTAAATTCATATCCCTGAATGCTTATATTAACAAACTAGGGAGAGCAGAGATCAATCAATTGGAAATGCAAATGAAAAAACTCGAAAGTGATCAAATTAAAACCCCCCAGCAGAAAACCAAACTAGAAATCCTAAAAATTAAGGGAGAAATTAATAAAATCGAAAGTGATAGAACTATTGATTTAATAAATAAGACTAGAAGCTGGTACTTTGAAAAAACAAACAAAATAGACAAAGTACTGGTCAATCTAATTAAAAAAAGGAAGGAAGAAAAGCAAATTAACAGCATTAAAGATGAAAAGGGGGACAGCACCTCCGATGAAGAGGAAATTAAGGCAATCATTAAAAATTTCTTTGCCCAATTATATGGCAATAAATACACCAATTTAGGTGATGAATAAATATATACAAAAATACAAACTGCCTAGACTAACAGAAGAAAAAATAGAATTCTTAAATTCCCATATCAGAAAATGAAATCCAACAAGCCATCAAAGAACTTCCTAAGAAAAAATCCCCAGGGCCTGATGGATTCACCAGGGAATTCTATCAAACATTCAGAGAACAGTTAATCCCAATACTATACAAACTATTTGACATAATAAGCAAAGAGGGAGTTCTACCAAACTCCTTTTACGACACAAACATGGTACTGATTCCAAAACCAGGCAGGTCAAAAACAGAGAAAGAAAACTATAGACCAATCTCCCTAATGAATATAGATGCAAAAATCTTAAATAGGATACTAGCAAAAAGACTCCAGCAAGTGATCAGAAGGATCATCCACCATGATCAAGTAGGATTTATACCAGGGATGCAGGGCTGGTTCAACATTAGGAAAACCATCCACATAATTGACCACATCAACAAGCAAACCAGCAAGAACCACATGATTATCTCAATAGATGCAGAAAAAGCCTTTGATAAAATACAACACCTATTCCTATTAAAAACACTAGAAGGCATAGGAATAAAAGGGTCGTTCCTAAAAATAATAAACAGTATATATCTAAAACCATCAGCTAATATCATCTGCAATGGGGATAAACTAGACGCATTCCCAATAAGATCAGGAGTGAAACAAGGATACCCATGATCACCTTTATTATTTGACATTGTACTAGAAACACTAGCAGTAGTAATTAGAGAAGAAAAAGAAATTGAAGGCATCAAAATAGGCAAGAAGGAGACCAAGTTATCACTCTTTGCAGATGACATGATGGTCTACTTAAAGAATCCTAGAGATTCAACCAAAAAGCTAATTGAAATAATCAACAACTTTAGCAAAGTTGCAGAATACAAAATAAACCCACATAAGTCATCAGCTTTTCTATATATCTCCAACACAGCTCAGCAGCAAAAACTAGAAAGAGAAATCCCATTCAAAATCACCTTAGACAAAATAAAATACCTAGGAATCTACCTCCCGAGAGAAACACAGGAACTATATGAACACAACTACAAAACACTCTCCACACAACTAAAACTAGACTTGAGCAATTGGAAAAACATTAACTGCTCATGGATAGGACGAGCCAATATAATAAAAATGACCATCCTACCCAAACTTATTTATCTATTTAGTGCCATGCCCATTGAACTACAAAAATACTTCTTCATTGATTTAGAAAAAACCATAACAAAGTTCATTTGGAAGAACAAAAGATCAAGGATATCCAGGGAAATAATGAAAAAAAAAAACATATATAATGGGGGCCTTGAAGTCCCTGACCTTAAACTATATTACAAAGCAGCAGTCATCAAAACAATTTGGTACTGGCTAAGAAACAGAAAGGAAGATCAGTGGAATAGAATGGGGGAAAGTGACCTCAGCAAGACAGTATACGATAAACCCAAAGATCCCAGCTTTTGGGACAAAAATCCACTATTCGATAAAAACTGCTGGGAAAATTGGAAGACAGTGCGGGAGAGATTAGGAATAGATCAACACCTCACACCCTACACCAAGATTAATTCAAAATGCGTGAATGACTTAAACATAAAGAAGGAAACCATAAGTAAATTGGGTAAACACAGAATAGTATACATGTCAGACCTTTGGGAGGGGAAAGACTTTAAAACCAAGCAAGACATAGAAAGAATCACAAAATGTAAAATAAATAATTTTGACTACATCAAATTAAAAAGTTTTTGTACAAACAAAACCAATGTAACTAAAATCAGAAGGGAAACAATAAACTGGGGAAAAAATCTTCATAGAAACCTCTGACAAAGGTTTAATTACTCAAATTTATAAAGAGCTAAATCAACTGTACAAAAAATCAAGCCATTCTCCAATTGATAAATGGGCAAGGAACATGGATAGGCAGTTCTCAGATAAAGAAATCAAAACTATTAATAAGCACATGAAGAAGTGCTCTACATCTCTTATAATCAGAGAGATGCAAATCAAAACAACTCTGAGGTATCACCTCACACCTAGCAGATTGGCTAACATAACAGCAAAGGAAAGTAATGAATGATGGAGGGGATGTGGCAAAGTAGGGACATTAATTCATTGCTGGTGGAGTTGTGAACTGATCCAACCATTCTGGAGGGCAATTTGGAACTATGCCCAAAGGGCGATAAAAGACTGTCTGCCCTTTGATCCAGCCATAGCACTGCTGGGTCTGTACCCCAAAGAGATAATGGACAAAAAGACTTGTACAAAAATAATCATAGCTGTGCTTTGTGGTGGCCAAAAACTGGAAAACGAGGGGATGCCCATCAATTGGGGAATGGGTGAGCAAATTGTGGTATATGTTGGTGATGGAATACTATTGTGCTAAAAGGAATAATAAAGTGGAGGAATTCCATGTGAATTGGAACAACCTCCAGGAAGTGATGCAGAGCGAGAGGAGCAGAACCAGGAGAACATTGTACACAGAGACTAATACACTGTGGTATAATCGAACGTAATGGACTTCTCCATTGGTAATGGTGTAATGTCCCTGAACAATCTGCAGGATCCAGGAGAAAAAAGCACCATTCATAAGCAGAGGATAAACTGTGGGAGTAGAAACACCGAGGAAAAGCAACTGCCTGAATACAGCGGTTGAGGGGACATGACAGAGGAGAGACTCTAAACAAACACTCTAATACAAATATTACCAACACAGCAATGGGTTCGAATCAAGAACACATGTAATGCCCAGTGGATTTACACGTTGGCTATGGGGGGTTTGGGGGGAAGGAAAAGAAAATGATCTATGTCTTTAATGAATAATGCTTGGAAATGATTAAATAAAATATTAAAAAAAAAAAAAGAATTTAGCCACAGGTAGGTAAGTGGCTCTAGAGCTGGGACTAAAGATGGGAAGGTTTGGGTTCAAATCTGGACTCAGATACTTCTTATGTGATCCTGGGCCTACCTCTTACCAGTCTTCTGCCTTGGAACCAATACACAGTATTGATTCTAGGACAGAAGGTAAGGGTTAAAAAAAATTACCCATAGATATGCAAAGTGATTCTTTCTATTCTCTAATGTTTTTATGATTTTAAAAAATCAGGCTATGTACCCATTTAGAGTTTAATGTGTTATGCATTATAAAATATTGATCTAAAACTCATTTTTATATAGGAGATTTCCGAGTATTTTCAGAATATCTCTGCTTTTAAAAAATTAGTTTATTTAATTAATTAATTTAGAATATTTTTCCATGGTTACATGATTCATGTTCTTTCCCTCCCCTCCTCCCACCCCCCTCCTGTGGCCAATGAGCAGTTCCACTGGGTTTTACATTTATCATTGATCAAGACTTATTTCCATATTATTAATATTTGCACTACAGTGATCATTTAGAGTCTACATCCCAAATCCTATCCCCATTGAACTATGTCATCAAGAAGTTGTCTAAAACTCATTTTTTCCAACCATTTAATAAAATAGTGTCTTTACTCAAGGAATTGCTTTTATTAGTTCTATCAATTATTAGGCCTCTATTATTCCTTCTGTATCTTATTTACCTAATTTGTTCAATTTCTCTATTTTTAACTAGTACCAAAATGTTTTGATTATTAGTACTATATGGGTGGCATAATGAGCCACCAACTTCTTTCTTATCTCTTTTCGACTCGTTTCAGTAAAAAATAGAAAGAGCACTGACTTTCATGGGCTTATTATATATCTTGTTATGTACTGAAATTACCATTAATTTAATTTAAATTTCTACTTAATCTCTAGAATTCTCTAAGTAAACAATCACATCATCTGCTAGAGAATTGTTTTCTTTTCTTTGTGTATGAAATTGATCTATTATTTTAGACCTATGCGCTATAAATTATGCCTTTTGCACTAATATCTTCTATAATTAATTCAAGTTATGTTTTCTTCCCCAGAATGTTCTCTTACCTTTACAGTAGTTTGGAAGTTGCTGTAATCATGGATCACTAGAATGTTTTTTTCTTATATTAATGAATTCTACTTCTCCTTTCTCACCTTTCCCTAATCATGTGCCAAGCACTAGCATTTTCGGTTGCTGTGTTGGAATATGCCTGGGAAGGAGGCAGTGTGGTATAATGAAAAGGGCACTGGATTTAGGACATTGAATCAAAGAATCACAGAGTATTTGATCTGGGTTTAAAACCTACTTTGCCACTTCCTGGTAAATCACAGTTTCATTATGTTATTTGAAAAACAGAGATCATGCCAACTCCCTCCCTTGACTTTTATACTATTATACTATTGTACATAGTTCTTTTTTATTTTTAATAAGAAATTCTTCAAAATTATCTAGTCAGTTAAAAATCCATTTTTCCCTTTAAGGATAATAATCAGTTTTTCATAATAAATCATTATTGTTAACTTTTATATTTTGTCTTTTAGAATATCATATTTCAAGACTTTCTCTTTTTATGACAGTTGTAGCATAGTACTAGGTGATCTTGAAGTTGGTTTCTTGGTATTTGAACTCTCTTCCTAGTTTCTTACAGTACTTTTTCTTCACCTAGAAACTTTAGATTTGTCCTATATTCCTTATTATTTTCTATTTGAAGTTTATTTTAGTACACAACAGCTAGATTCTTTAGATTTTGCTCTATTTCCATTTTGCTCTAATATATTTGGGCAATTTTCTTTTATGATTTTTTGAAGCAGAATGACCAAGTTTTTGGTTTGGTCATGGTTTCTGAGTACAATTTTTAAATCAATCTTTATTCCGGAATGATTTGGTTTTGATTGCAGACATCTTACATGTTCTTCTATTTTAAAACTGTTTGACTTTGTTCTAAGTTATCTCATTTTCTCAGGTAATAACTGAATTATATTTGTGCTAGTCTATATTTCAAGGGGTCTACTGCCTGAGTAAGGTTTTTTTTTTACCTTCTGTTCTAAGCTATTTATTTTCCTTCCAAATTTTTTTTTCCCTTGAAGAGTGTTAAATTTCATTTTTTCTTTCTTGCTTCATTTCTTCTAGTCACTTTTGGAGTTTGTGTGCCCAGTCAGTTTTTTTTTCCTTTAATGCTCTATTTACCTTTCTAATGAAAATACTCTCTTGGGTTAAGTATTTAAGCTTCTCTTAAGCCATAGTATTTCTTTATTGTGTTTGGTACTTTCTTCTGTTTGCTCATGTCTCTAGGCTTAATTTCTAGATTGGGAGCTTGTACTTGGACCATCACCTTCCTCTTTCCCTATTTGTTTAGATGGACAGGGCCTATTTTATTCTGTTCCTTGTGTACTCTGGAATCTACTGTCATTGAAGTCTGGGACTAGGCTTCATCCTCTGATGGAAGCCATGACTTCTCCTTGGTAGTCCAATACAGATACAGGCTTCAGTCTTTTCTGGTCTCTTTCTGCTTGTACAATCTCCAATTAGGAATCAATCTGTTCCCTATTGTGATTCTGAAAGACCACAACCAAATAATGGGATTATGCTGCAACTGAACCTTCTACAATGGAACCTAGACCATGAGTCTAGACACTGATTTAGGTCCCTCTCCTGCCATGTCTCCAAGTGTTCTAAAGCATTATTTGTCTCATCTTATGTTCCTAGAAATTAAATGCTTATGATGGAAGACTCTGTACCCTACTATTACTCTAATAGACCAAGGCCAAGATTCCCCTGGCTTCACTATAGTATCATAGCTCGTGATTATTCATGTCTCCTTTAGCATATCCTTACTCCAAAGATCCATGTGTTTTAGACCTTATGAGGGGATAGCCTATAGACCCCTTGCTCCATTCTGGTTCAACAAGCACTTATTAAAAGTTTTCTATGTGTTAGGCACAATACTAAGTCCTGGAGATATAAAGAACAGTCAAAATGTTGTCCTTGTCTTCAAGAAACTTACATTCTAATAAGGAAAGCAACATGCAAAAAACAAACAAACAAACAAAACATCCATACCAGACATATAAAGAGGAAATGAAAGGTATTTTCAGAGGGAAAGAACTAGTTGTGAGGACTCAGAGTATCTACTGAGTTTTGGCCAATTAAGGAACTTATGCTGCTTTCCATCTTCTTGTGAAAATCCCTTTTTAAGGGCTTACTGGATTCTGACTTTCTTCTTGGGCAGTTTTACACTGGATAGAGGAGCTGATTCATCTTTTTCTTCTCTCTTCTTGATCATTGACCTATCTGATATCTTTTTAGATATTTGTTGAAGTGTATATAGGAAAATTTGGCTCCTCTATGACTTTCCAAATCATCTTCCCAACCAGAAGTTTACAGTGCTCTTTTGTATAATATAGTTACTCATCATCAACATCATCATCATCATTATCATTATTAAGTAACCAACACTAAGTTACCGTTGTGCCTCCTAGTCTAGTGAGTAATTTTCAGACATTTCTAACTCTTTGTGACTCCCATCTGGAGATTTTTTTTTTGGTAGAGATACTGGAGAGGCTTGCCATCTCCTTCTCCAGCTCATTTTATAGATGAGGAAACTAAGGCAAACAGGGTTAAAAGTGAGATGCCTAGGGTCACAAAGCTAGGAAGTGTTTGAGGCCAGATTTGAACTCAGCAAGATGAGTCTTCCTGATTCCAGCTCTGGTGCTCTATCTACCATACCACCTTGCTGGCCAAAGTGCAGCATAAGATAGTCCCCTCCTATGTTACCATATTTCCTATTCTGATATAGAAAGTCCATCTTTTCAGAAGAGAGTAAAGCAAGATAGAATTATTCCAAATGAACCCTCAAAACAGCTACTAACACAGTTGACATGAAATAATCTTTCCCAGGCTACCCGTCAATATTTGCCAATAAATATGAGTTCCTAATTGCTTCACTACTGAAGAAGCATGAAGCTATGTTAGCACATCATGGCCTCATGAGTTCCAATACATTTAATTACTCTCACAGAATATTACAAGAGCACAGGCTGATAAGGGGTACATTATGATCTTCCCCTTCCCCTTCTTAGCTGAAGAGTTAATACTGTCTGATTGTTCACCTATAACTTTTTTAAAGTTGTTCAGAATCCAGACAAAAAAAAAGCAGTTAAATAATACCACTAGGCAAAAACACTGACTTGAAACAAACATGTCAATGAAAAAATCTTGGCTATATCCTTGGTCAATGAGTACTGTGAAAGACTCCACAGTCTCAAAGGGAAAATAATCATTTTTAGATACCCTTCTTCATGGATGGGGTTGGGGTCAGGGTTGAGTTAAAGACCCCCCTGATCAATTCCACAAGTTCACCAATCAAACTGGTAAAATTATGTAACATGGATCATTGTTTGGAGATCTCTGAAAATTGCTTCCCCATGTAGTAGTTAATGAGTTAGTCAATAAACATTGATTACATCTACTATGTGCCAGAAATAGTGTTAAACAATAAGTAGATAAAAAATAGGCAGAAAAATAGTATAGAAGATCTTACTTGTAGTTCTTCTCCCAAAACTTGACAGGCCTGGCATAGGAGGTTATGAAAATGACACTCCCCAGGAATGGACTTAATGGAGTTGAAAAGATGGAAGTAGCGATAGTTTGGAAGAAAAGCATGGCAGAGTCTGAGGATGTCAAGTTAAGGTAAAAGAAATTATTTCATCACTTTTCTGTTAAATTTTCCTTCAGGTGGGTCCCGACCTGTTTTCTTTTAAGCAATCTCCCCACTTCTTCCTTAAATACCTCCCACTTCAAGAGAGGAAAGAGAAACAAGAAAGAAAGACATAAACAAATCCTTTCTCTAAATACATATGCAGATAGAAATATAAAACTTTCAGTAGTACCCTGCTAAATCTCATTTCCCTAACATGTTAAACCAATAATTCTTATAAAATTCCAAGTCTCACTCTGCTTCTCAGCAACAATTAACAGTCTTAGAACTGAAAAGAAGTAGCATCTTATTACCAAAACATCATTAGTTGTGCAAAATATACACTGATACATTTACTAAAGTACTAAGGAGCATAATAAATAATTAAAACTGAATTACACTTTTCAAGATAAATGAACACCATTGTTTTGTGTATTGATATACTTGTTTTAAAAAAAGATTTTTCCATTAATATTATTGGTACAATATTCATTATTTAGCTTGTATCAAGTCTAATGCTTCTATTCAGTCTTAATATAATTATGCCTGTTTATAGAGTAGGAGTACATGTATTTTAAGTAATGGTATGCTGGTGAATATTTAACAACTATCTTTCTGAAAAAAAAGAAAAGTATGCATTTTGTCATTTTTGTTTAATCTGCACCATTAAAATGTTCTTCATCATTTTCTTATAGATAAGCAACAAAACTATAAATCAAGTCCTGATTTATAACATTTTCTTATTTCTGAGGTTCAAATGTTCCTATTGGTATTACTCATCTACAAATCTCTATAAAATGGCCCCAGTACACTTCTGACTAAGGCACCACATTCCATCTGCTTTGTTAATTTCAGTACTAAGGTTCTTCCTAGTGACCATTTTATTATTGTAATCCAGAGATGTTCAATCAGAAACTTGAAAAGGACAGAATTTCATCATAGCCACTGAGATCTCTAACATATGAGTAGAAACAACTGCAGTATAGTGGGTAGACAGCCAGCTTTAGAGTTAGGAAGATCTGGACTCAAATCTTATCTCTAATACACACCATGGAACATTAGGAAAAGCATTTTACTTTTCAGGGTTCTGGGAATTTTCTATGCCAATGAAACTACAGTTTTACCAGTATTTGAAGGAGATAAAAAAGCAAAGATCTTATTTCCTGGGCCCCATGTCACTTCAGCTTCTCTTGACTATGTTCACCACTCTTATTATGGGTTTATCCCTTGCTCCTTGTGCCTGTACCCCTACTACCAGTCACTGTCATGGTGGCAGATACAGTATTGGAAAGGTTAAAAGGCCAGAGGGATATTGAAGAGAGACAGAAGGCAGTGGACAATGCAATTGCAAGGAGCAGATGTCCTAGAGAATGTCAAACTACTTAAATCTTTAGAAATCCAAGATGAACACCTGTCCTCAGGTAATTAGAGTGCACAGGATTCTATAGAGGAATCTAAAGTGGATCTCTTTAAGTGGAAGACTGCCACATTCTCTCTGCAAACCGATTCAGATTTCAGGTCTTTTAACACATTTCCCCAGAATTTATTGGTATATAGAATACATGGCCAAAAGTTGTTTCATAATCTCTGGTGTCATTTGGAAAACAGATATTACCATGCCGCCTTTATCACCAACAGCAACAGCAGCAGGTATTATACCTTTTCCCACATCCTCTATGTAGATAGACTTGAGGGCAATCTCATCTATTACTTTTCTCCTGATTTGGCTGTTAGTCTTAGTTATTCCAGATGGATGAATTTTTATCCTATTTCTGAACATCCCTGGGTAAACAAACTCCCCAGCCTCTCTTATGATTCCATTCTAGTGCTAAGCAACTCCATGATGAGGAAGTTTTCTCTGATCTTAGCCAAGTATCTTATAGCATAACTTAAGTCTATTTTTTTCCCTTGGTGGATAATTATCTTATTTTTTTTTCTGTAGTCACCTTTTCTAAAGTTACAGTCAGTTATGAAGTCACACCTTGGATTTCTCTTCATTTTTTCTATCTTTCAAGATGTGGGAAAGTTGAGGATATCAAAGCTACTTCCCTAAAGAAGAACCTAATCAATTATGGCCCTTATCTTGGAGAGGGGGGTTGTGAAGCATCAAGAAGGAAGTACAAAGAAAAGAGGGTAGAGTTCAAGTATAATGGTGATGGATGGGACAAAGAACTTATGGGAAAGCTAGACCAAAGCAGTGGGGCTAGATGAGGTGTCATAAAAAGCAGCACAGCTTAACCTTTCAATTCCACAGCCCCCTAAAAGGTGGAAACCATTTAATGGGCTCGTTCTCTCACTCATAGATGATCGTTTATATTTTTATGTTCTGTATAATTAATTATATAGGAACTCAGTCTAAGGAGTGAAAGGAAGGCAATGCTAACGTACTAATGATATAAAAAAAAATTCAGTATAGTAATGAAAAAACACAAAACCCAGTTCATATAGACAGAAAATTTAACAGGATATATGTCTTTTTTTTTTTTTTTTAGTTTCAGTGTTGGAAGAAAGACTGAACCCATAATATACCTTCGTGGATTAGATTCTCATTTTACATAGGAGGGAACAATAAGGAAATACAAAATTCTCTGTGTAAGTATTAAAGAACATGATCATGACTCCCATGGTGGAGCTAGGAAATGAGCATTTCTTCAAAGAGATCTAGACTCTTCAAAGTTGCCCTTTAACTTGTCTTGGTAAGAGTTAAGTCTATAGATATGGACACTTTTGAAAAACTACAGATTCAAATGACAGACATTTAAAATTGAAATGGCAGTGGGATATAGGGAACTAGTTAGGGAGAAAAAGAAAAATCATTGCTACAGAACAGCCTTTCATTAGAAACCTAACCTCACATTGAAAGCAGTGAGGTGCCTCTCAATATAAATATTTAACAGAGATAACCCTGCGAGTTCCTATAGTTATTAAAAGAGAATAGTTTTGTGCAGTATCTCTATACATTCAAAGGCTAAGCATGTTCATCTCCTCTTGGAGGTTAAAAGTTCAGGAGCCGATGGAGGGAGATAGCATATTAGTGGGGGATACAGCAATTTATTAAACGGTACTCTAATGGCCTGAGAGTCCGTGTTCAGTATATTGCTCCCCAAATTGAGGAAATGAGTCCCTTCTCATTGGCAAGATCATGGCCCCAGGCTCCTTAAAGAGGCTCATGAAATGACCAGCATTTCAAAAACAGCCACCATCTAGAGCTGACATTTGGGACTCCAATGGCTTATAGCTAGTTAGCTCAATACAACATAAAAATTCTTGATATGTGAAATACAGTGGTAGACTCCAGGGTGCAAGTTTCTACCCTGACCCATGCTTGGGCAGGGGGCCCTTTGTGGTTAATTTGTAGGAGTAACATGAGAGAGGATTTTCTACAGGCTGAAGTTCAAGTGCTGTCCTCAGAATCTACACAGTAAATTCTAAAGCATGACATTTTAATAGGGGAGAGGAAACAGATGTCATTAATTGGTCATTGTATTTTTAGAGGACAAAGCATAGACATGGAATGAGTGTTTTAAAATAAAATTACCAAATGCCTAATAAAATGTACATCTCTGATGTATTCAATTACTTATTCTCCACAAGCACAAAAGAACTTGGACTTAAATGCATGTTGTATGCATTCCAGTAGAGGGTTGCTGGTGTTCTTTTTTATTGAAGGAGAGGAATTAAATGCAAAACTTCATACTAATGTGCTTATGGGTAAAAACTGAAGATGGAGGCAGGGCAGGTAATTCAAAATTAAGGTTCCCAGAATGGTCTTCAATTCAACTGTCTAGCCACATCCAGTAATTAGTATTACTGAACTCACTTAAAATATCTTAACATCAATAGAAAAGGCTATATATGTACAAGAGGCCAAAATTATGGGGAGAGTGGGAGCCATAACTTTGAGTTTAAAATTCACAGTGCAAATTCCCTACCATAAATATGCATTAATGTCATGATTTGCATTTAATAAACACACTTTAAATTCTAGATACTGAACCTCATACACACTTAAGATATAGCCCCATAAATTACCTCATTTGTTCACCTTTCTGTCTTCTCTCTGGAGGGATTTACTTAGAGAAATTAAAGCTCTTTGCAAGGCACAAAATGACTTCAGTAGAAGGAAGATGCAGAATCTACATGTTTGTCCTTTCTTTTTTTTTCTTTGTCAGCTCTTTCTGCCAAATAACCTTGAAAACGTTTTTTTTTTTTAAATATCAATGGAGGTCTAAAAATAGGCCCATGGAACAATATGTATTGTGAGACCTGCCCCTGTTACAGTTTGTGTAACAAATGACATCGTAGGAAAGCATTTTCCCCCTAAATGATGACTTCCTGGAATATATTATCACTTAGTGATTACCCAGAATATGCTTCCATCAGTATGTACAAAGTTCAGATCACAGAGCTTTCTATTCTCTGAAAGCTCACACAGGGCTCATTAAAATGACTAGCAGAATACCATGTAGCACCTTGATTCATTAAAAATGCTATCAAATTGAACCAATAGCAAGATGTGTGAACACTGTATCTAAAAAAATATATTAACTGGGGGAAGAAATCTTTAGAGAGAAAACAAAGTTTCAGACCAAACTCAAGTACATCTTTCATTTGATTAAACAGGATCAAGTTAACTATCTAAATCAAAGCAGACTATTTAAAATGGAGATAATTCAAATTTTTAAGCAAATATAAACAAACTAATGTTACTAGGGGTCACAGATATAGAGGGTAAAAGGAATAATTGATCAGCACCAATCCTTTTATTTTATAGAAGAGAAGCCTGAGGGAAACAGAGAGGTTATATGGTTTGTCCAAAATCACAAGAAGCAGAACTGAGATTCTCCCCCCCCCAAGTCCTCTTGAATCCAAATCCACCACCTTTTCCAATGAAAGCCCAAGTAAGAAGAAATAGAGTAGGAAAATCTAATGAAGCCAACTGATGAGTGGCCAGAGGAAACTATGATAAACTAAAAAGACTTTTTTAGTCTTATAATAATTTAATAAAGAATGCTCCTTAATCTGGGATTTTGTTGACATAGGCAACTCCTGTTGTGGAAATTCCTTCTACCATTGCAATTTCTCTGAAATTCATAGTTTTAGAGAATTATCTGGAGCACTGAGATATTAAGTGACTTTTCCATTATCACAGAGACAACAGGTCTTGAACATATGTCTTCTTGTTTCCAAGACTGGCCCTCTATTCACTCTGCCTCATTTTCTCTTATGCTATGCTATGGTATAGTGCTGAATAAATTAAAAGAATATTTTTCTTTTTATCTAAATGTTTTTAAAATGTTTAACATTTTTTAACATTCCATAAAAATTTTTTTGCAGATTTTCTCCCTTTAGACTTTCTCCCTCCCCATTGAGAAGGCAAGCAATATGATATCCTTTATATATGTGAAGTTGTATAAGATATAGTTCCACATTTGCCTTGTATTAACAGTATTTTTCAAGTCTGCCAGCAAGTATTAATAACAGTGGTTTGACTTGTGTTACTTAATACCTTTTAACTAAAAAATTAACTAAAAATGTTAACTAAAAATTGTAATAAAATACAAAAGCATCAATTTCAACTTATGGACTAGTATATCTCAGTGTAGCTCCTGAGTATGTGAAACAAAAATACTAAGACGGGATGGAGGGAAGAGAAGAACAACTCCTAAGCAAACATTAGTAATAAAGAATGGTTCAAAAACTTAGAAACATCTTTAAGACCAAGCAATTTGATTAGAATCCCAAGAGGCATCAGGTCCTTTATAACCTCTTCATGGACGGAGTTTTGGTGAGGGTGGTAGGTACTTTTTAAGTTCTGTATGGAAGAATGGTAGAAGCAAAAAAGGATACGAGGTATTGCAAAGAGTTGAGCGAACACATGAAAGGATGACCCCCAAGCGAGCTGCCAGGGAGCCACATAGGTCATGACAAACTGCAACTTGTGAAGCAGGTCTCCAAGCTGAAAGCAAAGGAAGGAAAAGAAGCCCATAAATAAACCAGTAACAAGATAGTTAAAAATAGTTGGTAGATGCATTATTATCATTTCAAATAAATCAATCCAATTGAATTCAATATTAATTGAATCAATTCAGTCTAATTCAATATCAATTCAAAAAAGTCAATAAACATTTATCAAGCATCCAATATGTGCCTGGCATTGTAGAGGCATTGTAGATATTAAAAACAAAAGGAAAGACAATATTTACCTTGTATTTAACCACTTTATAAGTACATATGTCTTTTTAAACTACATTTAGTGAATTCCACTTAACTACACATTAGGTATTTTTATGAAACTATATATGCTTTAATAATAAAAACAGTGGATAGTGTGCCAGGTACTGGTGTAGGTACTAGAAATACAAGTATAAAAAATGAAACAGCCTCTAATCAGGATAAACTTACATTCTAAGAGAGGAGATGATGAATACTTAGAAAACATTTTTTGTTGTTGTTTAGTTTTCAGGCATGTCTAACTCTTTGTAAAAACCCCTTTGGGGGTTTTCTTGGCCAAGATACTCAAGCGTATCTCTATTTCCTTATCAAACTCATTTTATAGACAAGGTACTGAGGTAAACAGGGTTAAAGGACTTGCCCAAGGTCATGTAGCTAGTAGGTGCCCAAGGCCAGACTTGAACTCACATTTGAACTGGAGAAAGAAATGGCAAACCACTCCAGTATCTTTGCCAAGAAAACTCCCAATGGAGTCATAGAGAGTCGGACACAAGTGAACAACGATAGCAGATGGAAAGTGTAGTAAAATGATGTTATCCCCACTTGCTGAATCTCATTCCACTACTTCTTTTCTCTTCAATTTGATTTGCTTATTTAAGTGACAATTTGAAAGAGCATGATAGATTGATCAGGATCAACTCTATCTTGTGTAGGACTTGTTCCCAGGTTTGCTGTAAGCCCCAGATCTGCCATATCACTCTGCTGCTTTGGGGCAGGGGAGGGGGGAGCAGTCACAGCTGGTGAACAGACATTTCTGGAGGCAGAACTTCCTCCCTTCAAATGAGGCCTTTTAGAGCTAAATCCATATGCAACTTAATCATCACAGAAGCTGTTGAGATTTCTGTGTGTTAATTTCCTTTCATAACTTCAGCTGTTCTTGCCAAGGAAGCCAAAACCAGACCACTGAGTCACGAATTGCAAAGTATTTTGGAAAATCAGAGTATAACAGAAGAGGTGTGATATTTGCTGGGTAAGCCAATAGGGGGGTGGGGGGACAGGTGAGAGGGAGAAAAAGGAGAAGAGATGGGCCAAGAATGGATAACCTTGTGGAGGAGCTGAATGAATCCCTACCAGATGCTCTGCAGTGCAGGCTGGAACATTTAGCACAAAGTCTGTCACAGGCGAGTAATAGAGCACTGAAATATACTGGTTGCTGAAGCCTGCTTTGTGGTAATGGATGATCAATCCAGAATGGGAAAGTATATTCTTGTCACTTCTGGCTTTAGTCAGAAAACTTCCTATCATGGTCTACCAAACCTTCACGGGCTCTGTTCATCAATAATGTGCAAGTGACAGGTTGTGTTTTCACTCCCAGACCTGCTCGTATATGAGAAAACAAAATACCATTTATGGAAAAAAAAACCAAATCCTGAAATTTTCATTTGATTCTGCTATATACCACAGTGAGCCTCCAGAGAAATACTAATGACCATAGGCTATGTGTAGAATATAGAATAGGTAGCTCCCATTATATACGCATTTATTCAGGTATTAGGAAATAGGACTAATGAATAAATGTTCAAAAAATAGAAAAGAAACAGTGTCAACAAAACATTTAAATGGGCAGAAGGAACAGAAAGTTTGGAAGGGAAAATGGGCAAATGGCAGTTTGGTTAATCAATTGTGTTGATTTAAATATGTAGAGAAGTATAGGGGCAGTTAGGAGGGGTAGTGGCTAGAATGCTGGGCCAAGATTCAGGAAGATCTGAGTTCAGATTTGATCTCAGACACTTACTAGTTATAAAATGAATTGGAGAAGGAAATGGCAAACCACTCCACCAGTATCTTTACCAAGAACCCCAAAAGGGATCATGAAGAGTTGGACATGGCTGAAAACAACTAAAGAACAATAAGAGATATAGCATGCTATTCGTAGCCAAAAAGGGATTTCAGAATCTGAATCAAATCAAAATATCATTTTTCACTTTATTTCCTTCATGAGATTCTTCTTGTATGTATAATATGTGTCTTCTGTCATGGCATAAAGAATATTGGAAATGTGTAATGCAAGAGAGCACTGATATAGGTATATTCTATGTTAGATTACTTGCCATCTTGGGGAAAGGAGAAGGAAAGAGGGAGGGAGGGAATCTGGGACATAAAATGTCAGATAACAATTGTTCAAAATTGTTTCTACATGTAGTGAAAAAAAAGAAAGAACAGAACAAGAACAAGAGATATACAGTTTTATATATAAATTTTCTTTTTCTGTTCTTCTTTGAATATCAAAAATGCTCCTATTTGTTGAAGTTTGTTAAATTCATAATAAGAAAAAAAAAGAAAAGTTTCAGGAAAAGGAATTATTTGATCACTCTTAATTGAAAGACCAACTTAGTGGTATGACACTCTGGTATTTGCTTGAGAAGGTAGATGGGATAAAGTGGGCTTGATTAGAGCCTTCTCTAAAACCACTGCCTTATATTTACCCAACTTACTCACACTTCTAGGCTTCATTTAGGAACATCAGGTAAGACCCAAAATTTGTGACTTGGGACTGGAACATGTCAGGAAAGCCTAAACTGTCAGAAAACTCCTTCTTATGAGGAACAGAATCTAGTGGGCAAAATTTATAGCAGTTCTAAGAAGGCTCTCCAAGGGGCAGGTATGTGATTCATATAAATATATCATGGTCACTGGTAACTGCCTAGGACCTGGACTTTCAAAGGATTCTTTTCTAATGTGACTAGGAAAAGAAAAAGAGAGAGGAGAAAGAACAGAAGAGAGAAGAGAGACACTAGTCCTAGAGATAGGTCTAGAAAAAGAAAAAAAGTATTATAGAAGAGGAAAGGAGATAAGAATATTTTTATTTAAGAATCTCCTAAGTTTCATACTTTTGCTGACTAGCTCCAGTGTTGAGGTGATCTTAAAAGATACCCCAGGCTACTTCTGATTTAATTCTGAGGATGATTTTGGTCTTCTGAAGCCACTCTGGGCTGGAACAGGGGAGAGAGTATTAGGGATTCACTTGACCATTTGCTGGAATCTTATATTACATTAGCTAAAGATTCCATTCCTCCAAGGTTCATAGGATGTACACCTGTCCTTTCTATGTCAGGCTGAGTATTTAGGTGATATAAGTTAGACTATGCATTCAAAGGCAGACAGTTCTGGATGCAGAAAGCAGCTTCACAGGCTCTAAAGTCCTTGGGGTGGTGAAGCAGTCATAAATGTCTTCCAAGTCTTTGTAAGCCTGTCATGTGGATGAAGAATTAGACTGGTTTTAGTTCCAGGAGGCAGCAGACAATGGGTAGAAGTAAATAAGAGGAAGATGTTGACTCTACCTAAGGAAAAAAAATGTAATACGTTTGAGAAATAAATGGAATCCTAGCATTTGTAATCTAGAGGGAAAAGAATTGTTTCTCAATCCTGAAAGAGATTTGGGACTATGATGAGTCCAAAGGTAGGTCTGAGTCATGTGCAGGAGTTCTTCAAGGAATATATACAATTGAGAGGGGCAGACTGAGTCATGAGGAATGGGAATGGTAAAAGCTGAGCAGAAGCAGCTACAATCCTTGCTTCGAAATTAATGAGAAAGAATTGGTGGCTCAGAGGTAAAAACTGAAAGAAGAAAAGGAAAAGAAGAAAAGGAGGTCTGAGCTGCAGAAGAAACTAGACAGCTCTCAGCGAGCCCAAGGGACTTCTAAGCAGCTTGGAACAGATTTACTTGGATGGGAACTATTGGTTCGACTGGTTTCTTTAAAATAAATGCCACAAACTTCTCAATGGATCTGCACTTTTCTCAGTTTTCTGGCTCTATGTCTGTCAAGTAACAGACACTCTAATATGCAGTTTGCTTCTTTTACCTAAACATTTTCTACATCTTCATTTTGTCTCAAACAACGAATTAACTAGAGGTACACAAAATTAAATTAGGAAAGAGCTGAACCTCTGTCTAAATGCTAAGGATTTTCCTAACTGGGGGCTATGAGCTATTTTGAATGTACTAATAACTTTTCATTTGATATCAAATTCATAAAATAGCAGAGAAAAGGGACAGATGGGCCTGAGGGTCATTATATTGCTTATAGGCTAAGGGTCAGTTAACTTTTGTATTAAGTTGTGCCTAATTTCATCTCATGACTGATAGGAGAAAGGAAAGAGAGGCAAGGTCTATAAAGGGCAGATGAGGTCTAGCTGTGGTTCAGCTCTGCCCCTTCTAGAAAGGCTGTTGGTGAGTTGTTTTCAGTCATGTCCAATTCTTCATGACCCCTTTTGGGTTTTTATTGGCAGAGATACTACCCGAGTTTGCCATTTCCTTCTCTAGCTCATTTGACAGAGGAGGGAACCAAGGCCAACAGGGTTAAGTGACTTGCCCAAAGTCACACAGCTAGTGAGTGTCTCAGGCTAGATCTGAATTCAGGAAGCAGAATCTTATTGACTCCAGGTCCAGCAATCTATCCACTACAACCATCTTTTCAGCAGGATATAACTCTACTGACTAGTGTAATAATTAGAGTTATTCTAGAATGGAATGTCTGGTGAGATAGTAAGTCGCCCTCTTATTAACTGTCTTTAAAAAGTGAAAGCAATGCTAGAAAAATCAGTAAAAGAGATTTCAGTAGAAATATGGATTGGACTGAGATTCTTTTCAACTCTCCTGAGTCCATGATTCTGTAAAACGCCTGACCACCACTCTGAGGCTGCAATTATTAAGCAAATAACAAATAAATAAATAAAATAAATGCCATTCACTGGAGGAATTCCATGTGAACTGGAACAACCTCCAGGAATTGATGCAGAGTGAGAGGAGCAGAACCAGGAGAACATTGTACACAGAGACTGATACACTGTGGTACAATCGAATGTAATGGACTTCTCTACTAGCAGCAATACAATGATCCAGGACAATTCTGAGGGACTTATGAGAAAGAATGCTATTCATATCCAGAGAAAGAGCTGTGGGAGTAGAAACACAGAAAAAAAACCAACTACTTTATCACATAGGTTGATGGGAATCTTAAATAATCACCCTAGTGCAATTATCAATATGTAAATAGGTCTTGATCAATGACACATGTAAAACCCAGTGGAATTGCATGTCAGCTATGGGAGTGGGGGGGTGGGAGGGAGAAGAGGAGGGAAAGAACATGAATCATATAACCATGAAAAAATATTCTAAATTAATTCATTAAATACAATTTAAAATAAAAAAGACCAAATAAAATAAAAGTCACCCCCCCAAAAAACAAACAAACAAACAACAGAACAAAACCATGTCATTCTCTTCCCTACCACCATCTTATATTGGAGCAGAAAACCAAGCTGGAAACCAGAGGTGTTCCCATTAGACAAGATATTTAAAAACCTGAGTTTTAGCAAAAGTCAGAAGTGGGGACATATAATATGAATGTGTCCATCTTTATCTAAATACACTTTACCACAGGTCTTTGTGATTCACTTCTGAAGATACAATTAACACCTGCTATTATTCTGCCACTAACATGTTGTTCTCTAAGTGTTGAGGATTAACTTTAGTGGAGGTGATTCACATTTAGATAAAAAATGAAGTAAAAAGCCATAACAGTAAAGTTTGCTTTATAAAAGATACCCCTCCCCCCCAATCCTGCCACCAAAGGTCATTCAAATGAGTCATGGGCTTTTAGGAGTCTCCATTGTTGGGTTTTTAATGTATAGAGTATCCTGGGAGGGTTTTAAGCTGCCTTCAGAGAACACCAATAAGTAGGTCAGGCATAACAACTACAATCAGACAAGAAGCCCCAGGGAACGCCTCATCTGCAAGTTTAAGGTTCTAACAAGTTAAACTTTGCTGCATTATGATTAAATGAATCTATTATAATTATTTTTTGCTTAGCAAGGCAACTTGTATTTAAACATAAGCTGTAACAGCAATCAGACAACGAGGGGACTGAGCATGGGGAGTCTTGTGCTCTAATTGCAGTTAAGCCCTGGGGTACCTTGGTATCTCAGGCAAGTCACTCAGTCTTTGCCTTGGTTTGTCCTTTAGGAATAGGAGGAACAAAATGCCTTGTTTAAAAAAAAAGTTACACCAACAAAAAGATTAACACACAGAAGTCTGTAACTATGCCAATAGTCATAGAAGAAATCAAATTTTCTGAAATCTAATTCTTCTCATATTTTATCTCTACACATAGTTTTAATTATGGTTCCCAATATAGCTTTCCTAGGGAAGAGACATCTTTAGGTGGGTCACTGGATAGACTGCTGGGCTTGTGGTCAAGAATGTCAGATATTGATTGGCTGCGTAACCCTAAGCAAGTCACTTAGGTTTTTTAAGACTCAGTCTTCTTATTCGTAGAATGGGGACAATGACAGCACCTACTTCACAAGGTTGTGGTAAGGGTTAAATGAGGTAATAAATCTAAAGATCTTTGCAGACCTTAGAGCACCATATAAAGGTTAGCTATTATTCTTAGTGATTGGATATTAATTGGCAAGGTAGCTACTATGTCAAGAGGTGAATGTCAAGCCAGAAGAGGAAGAGAAGTAATATTTTACAGTATATTACTGAATCCTATCCAAGAATATCAGAAAAAAAAACAGATCTCTTGAGTTGATAAAATGTCTGAGTCTACTTTTCTCAGTTTTGAAATGAGGAAAAACAGTCTGAATTGAATACACTGAATACAATGACTTCAAAGCAGGACTAGAAAAATATTCTTCAGAATCTCATTTCAGCATTCTTCCTGCAACATAATTCAATATAGAAATAACCAGTCAGTCAACCAGTCAAAATATCCAGCCAACACATTGCCACTGGACTTTGAAGATTCTGGAACAGAGAGTTATGCTGATGACTTTTGCAATTCATCTTCACTTAAACTTAATTCATATACTAGTCAAGACATCACTCCATGATGCTACTGGTCTTCTTGAATGGTTGAATGAATGAAAGTTGAACAACAAAATAATCAACAAGCATTTGTTAAGCTCTCCCTCTATCTGAACTATAATGTTGCCATTATCATAGTTATGGTCTTCTGGGATTCAGTAAGAAAAGATAGACTAGTTCGGAATTAAGAGATGAAGAATGACCGAATCACAGAATCTGAGTAGTGGAAAGAATCTTGGTGGCCATCTTGTGCAACTGCCTATCAAAGGAATCTATCATAGTACACCTAAGAAAGTGGCATAAAGAAGGCATCGTATTTTACTTTGGGGTAGCTCTAATTTCTTCTTCATTAAGCTATTATTTACTTTTTGGAGACTTCTATTTATTTTGTAACTCCTCCTCTTCTCATTCTACACCCTGCACATTTCTCCGGCACATGAAAGCCCTTCAACTATTTGAACATCATTGTCATGTCCCCCTATCCCCAAGTCTTTTCATCTTCGTGTTTCCTACTTCCTTTATCTATAGGGATCCTTCTTATTCAAATGAAAGGATATAGCATTTTGAAAACTCTAAAATATTATATAAATGCTAGAAATTATTATTATTGTTATTAGTTATTACTACTTTTGTTGATTGTAGGTTTCAGGGCTGGGCTGAATAATTGAGAAGCAGTCTGAAAATAGTAATATGTCAAACAAATTTGGATTGAATTAAAATAAAGCAAAAACTAACCTCTCATGGGTGCACCAGTGAAAAACTACTGGTTAAGTGCTCACACAGTTCATACCTGAGAGTCACATACCATCTCTAGCAAGAGCATTTTCTAACACCAAGGACAGATGCATGAGAGCCTGGTTATTGAATGCTTTGCTAGAGAGATAATCTTGGTCCACATTAACCCTCCACTGGTTTTTAACTCTTCAGAAAGCAACTTTGACTTTCTAAACTTTCTTTGTATGTCTTCTAGAGAAGTCAAGATATATATACATATATATATATATATAAGAAAAAACAAAAAGAAAATGAAGAAATTTATAGCATGATGCCTCTAGGAGGAAGGGGTCTATGCAAAGGAATCTACCAAGACAAGGTGATTGATGATGATGATGGCAACAAGGACTGCTATGCTGTGTGATTTGGGACTACTTGACCTTGGCAACCCTCTTTTCATCAAGAGGGTTTCAGGACTTTTTGTCCAGCCAGACAAACCATTATCTGCAGAATGGCTGTGGCGGTCACACTGGGACAGTTCCATTCTAACATTATAATGAGTGCCAGTGACATAGTTCACAAGGACAGCATTGTAATAAAGTGCCATGTCTTTTGCTTTTTTGTTTTGTTTTGTTTTAGTCCAGACCTATTCTTGCAGTGGTTTAGTAAACTGTCTATTGGGAAACGATAAGCTTCTCCTCTGTAGCTTAGTTTCTTGGATAGTGACCTGAGGCCACTGCAAGGTTATGTGATTGCCCATGATCACACAGTCAGTATGTATCAGGGTGAAGTCTTGAACTCAAGTCTTTTAGATTCTGAGATTGGCACAATATTCCTGATGTCATACATTCCACTCATCATGTAATTGGGCATAAACAATAATCAGATTATTAGCTTAAAGTTAACTCTCAACTATCATTTCAGAAATGTGATAGAAGTATAAGCATCTAGGTGCATTGAGCATTGAGTCTGGGGTCAGAAAGACTTGAGTTCAAATGTGGTCTCAGATACTTACTAGGTTTGTAACCCTGGACAAGTCGCTTAGCCTCTGACTGTCTCAGTTCCCTCAGCCATAAAATATGAGTAATAAATAGCACCTAACTCCCCAGGTTATTTTGAGATCAAATGAAATCATATTTATAAAGAGCTTAACACAATGCCTAGCATATAGTACGCACCCTGTGCTTGCTTATTCCCTTCCTCTCATCTTGTTTTGTTTTAGCCCAGACTAACTGAACTAAACTGTCAGTAATTTATGACCCTTCATAATTTCACCAGTGTGGATAATTCCTTTGTCAATGTAGATTGCAACCCTATTGTGCCTTAGTATAAGCTGCTATGGCTGGGTAAAAGAAAAAGGAAAAGATTATCACCTGGAAGCCAACACTTGTGCTGATGAGCTTTTCCATATATGACTGAAAAGGTCATTAGACGAGTGATAGAGTCGACCACTGGATCTGTATGCCAAAGCTTTCCTGGTTGGTAGGACCTGCCCATGATGGATTGGTTGTTGTCCTTCGTACTTGAAGAAGACTAAAATGACATCACTGATAATGTTTTTTGACTCTGCTACAAAGTGGATTTAAGTGGAACAGAGATGCACAAAGTCTTCAACCTTACTCTCTTCTAGAGCTGTCGAATTCCAGTGGCAAGGCAATAGTCAAAATGACTGGTGATGGCCCGGGATACTGAAGATGACCTCAGCTTCTGTGATGTCTGACCAAGCTCTAAGTCCTCTCCAGGGCTTGATTCCACTGCCTGGAGGACCACTGGAACAAATTGCTCTCCTTTGCTCTCTCTTTTGGAATAGTTTTTAAACAACTCACGCCCTCCATGACCCTCTGTCCTCCTTTTGATTTCAATGTCATATGTCCCTGTCATAAATGCTTCTGCTGATATTACTAGTTATTATTATGACTTTCAAAAGAAATGATTGGGTAACTACCAGGTTAAGTGGCTTGTCCATGGTTACAGTCAGTACATACAAGAAGCAGAAATAACATACTTAGTCATTTCTGACCCTGAAGCTGGTCTTCTCTTCATACTGCTTTGTTACCTCTTGCCTTACACATAAATGTTCAATAGCAAATTCCAGTAGAATGTAGGTTTCTGGAAGGCAGAGGCCTTTATATGTACATACATAGTGCTTGGCGCATAGTAGGTGTTTAATAAATGCTTGTTGGCAGAGAATCAATTGAATTGATGGAATTTTGAAGAAAAGTGTCTACTCAAGCCATTTCTTCAATGTTATGCTTTCATTTGCATCTTAAATTTCTTTTGCAAATTGCATTAAAACCAATGACTGGATCAATCTGAGAGGTGATTTTCTCAAAGTTCCCAATTTATTAAAAAAAAAATTATTGTGGGGGCAGCTGGGTAGCTCAGTGAATTGAGAGTCAGGCTTAGAGACAGGAGGTCCTGGGTTCAAATCTGGCCTCTGACACTTTCCAGCTGTGTGACCCTGGGCAAGTCACTTAACCCCATATTGCCCTGCCCTTACCACTCCCCTGCTTTGGAACCAATACACAGTATTGATTCCAAGATGGAAGGTAAGGGCTTAAAAATAAATAAATAAATAGTTATCACTCTCCAAGGGCAGCCAGCAAGGTGAAATTCTTGGTTTTTGGAGTTCAGACTTAATTTGGCACCTTAGGTTTGGCACAGTAGTTATATAATACACATATGTGTATATAAACACATGTACATGTGCATGCGCATGTGTGTGTGTGTGTGTGTGTGTGTGTGTGTGTGTGTGGCAGCTAGATGAGCAGTGGGTCTGGAGTCAGGAAGACCCAAGTGTAGGTCTGCCCTCAAACACTAGCAGTGTGACCCTGGGTGAATCACTTAATCCTGTTTGCCTCAGTTTCCTCCTCTGTAAAATGAGCTAGAGAAAGAAATGGCAAACCACCCTAGCATCTTTGCCAAGAAAACCCCAAATAAGATCACTAAGAGTTGGACATGAATGAAACCACTGAACAGCGACAATGGCTCCCCAACTCATAATGGTTATAAATCCATCAAGGTTACTGTATGGTATACAACTTCAAATAAATCCATATGCCATGATGATATCATTCTCACAAACTTGTAGCACAATCATCTTAGGTCCTACCATGACACATCCCTTCTCAAAAAAACACCAATGTCATTCTATTGTCTCGAGGATAAAATACAATTCCTTTGTGGTCACTTAAAGCCATTTAAAGCCTGGTGGCATTCTACTTTTCCAGATTTACACATTATTGCCCCATCCACTAACTCCACCCCTTCATATAGTCTTCATTCTAACTGAATGGGACAGTGTTTCCACTAATAACATTCCATCTCCCAACCTCGGTACGCCGGTATAACCCCTGCTCATCACTATCTAGCTCCATTTGAAGCTCAAATTTAATTGCATCCTCCTACAAAAGCCCTTGATTGATTCAAGTTCTTAGCTTCTCCCCAATGGCCTCCAAAGATACTTTATAATTATCTAGGGCATTATGAGCTAGGTGGTGCAGTGAGTAGAACACTGGGTCTTGAATCAGAAAGATCTCAGTTCAAATTTGGCAAGTCACTTGATTTCTGACTTTTATTTTCCTCGACTGTAAAAAGGTGATGATAATTGTGCCTACCTCCTAGGCTTGTTGTGAAGATCAAATGAGACATTTATAAAAAGCCTTGCACAGTGTGTGGCATATAGTAGGCATTTGATAAATATCTGTTCCTTCCCCTCAGCTCTCCCTCCATCCCACAACATATTTTTGTCTTTAATTATCTGTGAACTTGCTGGCTTTCTCCCAGTAGAACAGAAGTTCCTCTAGGGCGAGGACTTTCATTTTCCCTTTTGAATCGCCTCATTGCAGCATGGGAACACATAGATGATGCTTAATCAATGCTTACTGTATTAAGTTGAGGACTCTAAACCATGACACCAGATTATGCTTTTTAAAAACTTCTTCCTTTGCATGAACACAGGTATAAAGAAGGAAGAAGTGGTGGGTGGCAGAAAGGATTTCTCAATCCTTTGATTGAGAAATATGGAAATAGTCAATGGAGTGAGATGTCTGCAGAGGCCCTCCCTCCTTTCAGAACAGTTGTGTTTGCAGCAAATGACACATTTAAAACCCAAGAACACAAGATGTGATGGAAATAGCGACACCTTGATAGTAAACAGTGCCACCAGCCATTATAACATTCTGTTGTCATACTTTAAATAGAAAATTCACTCGGATCAGCTATGAACAGATTTTATACAGCTTTTATTTTTCTCTCCTTAGACAGTTTGAAGACTCTGTTTTTATGATGCATGTCTCACTCTTAATGTTTGCCTCCCAAGCTCTTAAATCCCAGCCCTATTAAAACACAATGAAAATCACAAGTTAGAGTATCATTATGATGCAGAGAGAGGCACAAGGAAGAGTTGTAGACATCTGGTATTTTCAACCCACTTAAACAAACATATTAGGCAATGAATCAACATACATTTATTGAGCACCTACTATTTGCCAGGCACTATGCTTAGCACAGGAGGAATAAAAATGCAAAAACTAAAAAGCTTTTAAGAGGAGTTTATATTCTACTTATTTTATTATCCAATATTTTCAGAGAAAGTGTTCCAGTAAAGTGGTTCAGTGGTTAGAACACTGGATCTGGAGTTGGGAAAAACTGAGTTCAAATCTGGCTTCAGATACTTACTAGCTGTGTGACCTTGGTCAAGTCACTTAACCTCATTTGCCTCCATTTCCTTGACTTTAAAATGAAAAGGAAATGGCAAACTGTTCCAGTGTCTTTGCCAAGGAAACCCCAAATAGGAACACAAAAAGTTAGACATGACTGACCAACAACAACATAAACGTGGAAGGGGATAGGCAGTGTGATAAAGGTATAAGAGAACCAGCCATGAGTTGCTTTGTGTCTGTCTATGAATGGGTTACTGTGCAGAAGAACTGCAGACTGCAGGTCTGAACCTTCCCTCCCCACCCTAACAAAAGGTATGAGGCATCCCCCCCCATAGGAAACACTGGAATGAGAGTAAAGATAATGATGGTAAAGTCATCATCTTAGATGGTCTCTAAGAATGCCTCCCGTTCCCTATATTTCAAAGTAACCTAGTTTGAAAACATCTTTTCAAGTTAGACACAGATATGGAGATAAGACTTATGGCTTATATATACAGGCGACATGCTCTGTATAAATATGCAAAACATCTTAAAGGCAGCTTTCCCATGAGCACTAAGATGGCCCAGTTAAATATTGCATTTGCTTACTAATGCATTTTAACTTGTGCTCTAAATGAGACATAAAGAAATTGAATTCATACGGCACCATTCTTCTGAAAGACCTCCAAATAGTATCATAACATCGGCAAACATATTAAGCTCTTGCTGTGTTAGGCAATGGATCTACAAAGATGAATAAAGGTCACTTCCTCTGCCTTCAAGAAACTTATAAGTTAAAAGTGCAAAATGTAGCTAAGTGATGCAGTGCATAAAGTGCCTAGCCTGGGATCAGGGAGACTCCTCCTCATGAGTTCAAATCCAACTCCAGAGACTAACTAGCTGTATGATCATGGGCAAGTCACTCAACCCTTTTGGACTCAGTTTCCTCTTCTGTAAAATGAGCTGGAGAAGGAAATGGAAAACCACTCTAGTATCTTTGCCAAGAAAACTCCAAATGGGGTCCCAAAGAGCCAAACAGAACTGAAACAACTGAACAACACCACAATGTGTATGTAGATAACTAGACTACAAGATAGTGATGAGGGAATGAAAGATTCAATATGCTGTAGGAAGATTTGAGAAGGGAAAGAGAAGTCTTTCAAGCAGCAGATGGAGTAGGGAGAATTTCCTGTAATCTAGCTTCTGGGCTACATGATTTAGGTCTCATGTTGGTCTTCTTTTCTTGCCCTAGACTTCTTGCTTCCTTCCAGGTTGCATTTTTACTCCCTGTTCCTAGGTTATGCAACAGGAAGGGTCCTTAAGTCTACTTCCCAAAGATGGAGTTAGTAGGGGTTGGCTAGCCTGGATCAAGTTCCAGAGAAGCAACTCAGGACTAAGAGAGAGAGAGAGAGAGAGAGAGAGAGAGAGAGAGAGAGAGAGAGAGAGAGAGAGAGAGAGAGAGAGAGAGAGAGAGACAGAGACAGAGACAGAGAGACAGAGACAGAGACAGAGACAGAGACAGAGAGACAGAGACAGAGACAGAGAGACAGAGACAGAGACAGAGACAGAGACAGAGAGACAGAGACAGAGAGACAGAGACAGAGAGACAGAGAGACAGAGAGACAGAGACAGAGACAGAGACAGAGAGACAGAGAGAGAGACAGAGAGAGAGACAGAGAGAGACAGAGAGAGAGAGAGAGAGAGACAGAGAGAGAGACAGAGAGAGAGACAGAGAGAGAGAGAGAGAGAGAGAGAGAGATGAGCAGAGGCAGTTGAGATGTGAGAGGTAGGGGAACATGGGATAACTAAGAACTAAAGCTTATTAATAGGGATGAATGGAGTGAGAGCTGAGAGGGTCAACTGAGGATTAAAAGCAAAGAACAATGGAGCTCCAATGGACTTTTTACTTTTTATGGTCAAGTTGAGGTTATTTGGAATACAGAGACATTTAACAAGAAAAGGAAACAAAACAGTAGCTTATGAAACACTCAGCTGAGGTAGAGCTATTTTAAAACATCACCCTTTGTGGAAACAAACATAGTCTCATTAAATATTCTATTCACTATAAAATGCTCTAAGTGGGGCTCACAGAAGAGAAGGAAAGAGTTAAGCCAACAGTTGTAGGCTAAAAAGATATAATGGATTATTTGCCAGGATTTCCAGAAGCAAAAGCAACTAATGATGTAATTCTGGAGGTCTGAAAGCATGTCAGGCTTAGAAAAATACTGGATAAGAGAAGTGAAATTCCCATCAGAATTTTGCCAGCTGCTAGCAGAAAGACCCACAAGACCCCAGAGTTTGACTAAGAACATGTTTGGGGCTTATTCTAATAAAGACAATGGTGTGGCTCCCAGAAAATGAATGTCTGGGCTTCAATGAGATAAAAGGTGAGTTGGGGGTCCATTTTCGAGAAAGATGACAAGGAATGCTGTTAATGAGTCCTAGTTCTCTTCCTGCCTTTGAGAAAGCTCTTCAGCGCTAGTGGGGTGTGCTGCCCAATGGAGAACCTAACCCTCTGAGCCTCAGAGTCCTCAGCTATAAAATGGGACCAGAGGTAGTTATACTTTACTGGTTGGCCTCTATGATCCCTTCTAGCTCTAAACCTAAAATCCTATGATCTCAAACATTCAAGGGCATGGCAATGATTTGAAGCTAAAAAGTGAGGAAAGGCAGATGATTGAAGGAAGTTAAGAAGGAAGAAAGGGGAGGAAAGGAATTTTAGTTTAAAAAAGTCATTATTTGTCAAATACATTTTGGAAAAAAAATTGAAATTAAGAGGGAAAACATAAAGGATTGGAAAATGCAGTGATATGAACACCCAGCAGGGGTAAGACTACTTAGGCAAATTAGCACAGTGTTAATGAAAGGAAATTCAGCAATCCCTGGTTCTTTGATTAGGGGATCTTATGCAGTAAGACAGGTTCAGACCCCTCGGAGAACATGACAACCAGAAAATATTAGGTGAGTTCATCCTTTCTAATCACTAATTAGTGTATCTATCCATGCACATAAAGTCACCACTACACATTAAAATTGTCTAATATAGCAAGAGATGATGAGGCACGAAGTACCCTAACTCCTGAGCATCTGGAAATTAGTGTTGTCCTTGCCCAGGAAAGATGTCAGGAGATATATTAGGGGAGTATAGAAGGTTGGACTTCACCTGCAAATTCTTTGAATCTGAGTAATGGAGGGTAAAATGGAAATTGAAGATATGAAAATAATTAAAGAATGTATTTTCAGCTACCTGTCCAATTAGTGATTATAGTATAGTGGTGAATAAAATTTCACACACACACACACACACACACACACACACACACACACACCCTTCCAAGTTTTAATGCCCTTTAATTCTGACAAAGTTGTTCTAACTCAATTTCATTGCCTCCCTCACCCCTTCCCTGCCCCATTGCTCTCCATTTCCTGTTTATTGAGTGTAGATTTTTCTATATCCCTACTCTGGGACCTTTTTCCTCCCAAAGGCACTTTATCATGATTTCTGTTGGCTAGATTGCAAGAGAGAGAGAGAGAGAGAGAGAGAGAGAGAGAGAGAGAGAGAGAGAGAGAGAGAGAGAGATTCTCTTTCCATATCATATTACAAGGACTATCCATCTCTCCATATGGATTCTATCACCAAAGGATCCCACTGCTTTGACCCATATACCATTTTAGCATGCCTGAAAACCAAATAATGTTAACAAATGCAGCCATGAGCCAGCTTTCTTCCTCTCTTTGATTTTGCCTTATAATTCCATCCTGCTCCACCCTTCTGTGTAACCTCTGCACTCTCCTTGGTTTACAATTACATTTATCTGGCAACTATGAGCAAGGAGATGTTCCAATAAGTGAATTTTCCATAATTGGTTTATTTCTGCATCAACATTTTAATTTTAACCCTTGTTCAAGAAAATCTTTACATTATATAAGAGTTGTAAAATCTGGAGGCATGTGCATTTGGCCTTTAATTTTTTTTTATGGTGTTATAAAATCAACTAAAATGAGAGCTTTTAACTTTTTATTTTTGACATGGACTCTTGACAGTCTGATACTGCCAATGGGTACCTTTTCAGAAAAATAGTTTTAAATTTATGAAATAAAATATATAGGATTATAAAGGAGACAGGATATTAAAATACAGTTATCAAAGTGTTTTTTAAAAATAACTTCATGGACTTCAGGTTAAAACCTCTTGAGCTAAAAATGAGGACTTTTTAATAAACTGTCAAACAAGGAAGATTGAGCATGAAACTATGAAACTAGAAGCATATATTTTATATTAGAAGAGAAAGAATTTGTATAACAAATATGAACTTCATTATATCACCCAGATTGTTAAAAGTATGTGTAAAGTTTGAGTCAATAGGAATCAATCTAGCTTTTATGCAATTTTTCTGTATTGGCTGCATGTACCACCACTTCCCTTTTTGGTTACTTCCTAGTTCTTAGATATGTTCCACCTAATGAGATAGTAGATAGAAAAGTGATCTCTGCATAAATAAAATGTTATTATATCCCTTTCTCTGAATGTTTATAACTCCCCAGGAATATGCTAGAAATTCCTTCAGGGCAGTGACTATAATTTTCATCTTCATATCACCAGCAGGTAGTCAGTGCCTTGCCTATGGAATGATCTCAATAAATCTTTGTTAGCTCTAATGAGATAATATGTGCATTGAGAACTTTTAAATGTGATATAAATGTCATTTATTATGTTTATTATTATTAGTGGAAGCAAATCAAATTGATATGGAATGCATGTCATTCCCATTTAGGGGATTTTTTTCACCCATAACAGAAGTATAAAGGTTTATTACCACCTAACAGAAGAATTCCACATCTCTCCCCACCAAATCAACTGCAAGGAGCAAATATGAGAAAATGAGGGGGAATCCAGAAATTTGTACTCAAGCTAAACTTTTTGTAAAGGAAGTCATCTGATCTTTGTAGTTTGGCTTCTGTAGTCTATAATATATACATGTATATATAATATATTAAATTTTATTATATATGTTTATATATAATTTAAAAAATAAAATTATAATAGAATATTCCAGTACATACATTCAATGAAGCATCTGAAATGCCAGTGTCCATAGTAATAGACTCCTTATTCCTCTCTGACACATTTACAAGAGGGAAAATCCCAAGTCAGCTCATCACTAAGTGGATATATCTTTTCTGGACGTTTTCTGGAGGATTTGCTTCAATATTAAATCAATATTAATAACTCTCAGAGTGGACCAAACTGAGTAAGTATAGTAGGTTATGTCAATCTTTCCTACATTTCCCTCTCTTTACTCTCACTACTTTGATGTAATGAATTATTACAGCTACTAAAAGCCTCATAATTTAATTTTAAACATTACAGTTAATTTTAGTCATTTTAAGGCAAGTTGCCTCTTCTGAGCTTCCATTCCTTAATGCAATCATAGATCACTGGGAAATTTAGAATACATCTTAAAAGCATATTTGCCTACTTCAGAAACAATTTTTGAAAACTTCTAAGAGAAGCTGTTGAAATGTAGCAGAAGGAAACCTAGACAAGTCATCTAACTTTTCTGAACTCCATGCTCCTCTTATTCAGAAGTAGGATAATTGTAATACTGAATTCTTAGGGCTTTTGGAAAGAAACCACTTTGCAAGCTTGAAAACAGTATGTAAAAAGGGAGATATTATTACCTTATTCCATATAACAATAACAGCAAGCATTTTTAGAGAGCTTAAAAACATTTACGAAGGTCTTTTATATATTAATTAATTTGATTCTCATGACATTCTGTGAGGGAACTAGGAGAAAGAGTGGAGAGCATGCTGAGTCTAGTGGCAGAAAGATCTGAGTTCAAATCCAACATCAGACAATTAACCACTGGGTTTCCTTGGGCAAGCCTCTTAACCTGTTCCAGCCTCAGTTTCTTCAAATGAAAAATAACCATAATAATAGCACCTCTTTCTTGGCATTGCTGCAAGATCAAGTGAGGTAATATTTATAAAGTGTTTAGCACAGGACCTGACACAAAGAAGGTACTTAATAAATCCTTGTTTTCTCTTCTGTGTTATTATTATCCTCATTTTACAAATGAGGAAACTGAGGTTGAGACAGGTTAAGTCTCTTGCCCAAGGTCACACTGCTAATAAGTGTCTGAGGCCAGATTCAAGCTCCAGGTCCATGACTCTCAAGTCCTGTGCTCTGCCCACACTACTCTACCTGGCTACCATATTAATATTGGCACTTAATGTATGGCATGGGTCCTACTGGATTTGGATGAGAGTAGGGTAAGGGAATGCAGAGATATAACCTGAGGGTTTCCCCCTTCTATTCAGAACTAAAGTATATTGATATTTGATAGTCACAAATAGAGGCAATAGCAAGATGGCTCAGTGGATAGACCCCTGACCCTGGAGTCAGAAAGACCCTAATTCAAAGCTGGTTTAGTAGCCCTGGGCAAGTCATTTAACCTCAATTTGCCTTAATCTATTGGAGAAGGACATGGCAAACTATTTTAGTGTCTTGGACAAGAAAACTCCATATGGGGTCATGAAGAATAAGAAATGCCTGAATAATAACAAGAAGTCACAAATATGACTATGTAGCCCTTGGGCAACTGGAATGAAAGAATGTGCTGCATCAGGCAACAGAATCCAAGTAATGGGAAAGTAGAGGAAGATTTCTGCACAGCAGATTCAGTACGGAAAAAGAGAATTAAAAAAAAAAAAATCCTAGGATGTGAGAGTCTTGAGTGTTCCTTTCAGTCTTACTTCTTCCCTTCTTCATTTAAATTTAAAAAATTTAAAATTTTTTAAATTTAAAAATTTTTAATTTTTTAATTAAAAAAGGTTTATTCTTCTGGGGGTGTGCCATAGAAGAGCAGAAGATGCAGGAGAGTAGAAGAGGTAAGAAGTTAGGCATTCGGGGCTTTCAGGGATGTCTCAGTCCTTCTCATGTGTTACATGAGGTAGGTACAGGGCTGGCCCAACTGGGGAACATCTACCCGTCACCACCAGCGGCTCAGCTGCACACCTGGAAACGGAATTTGGTTTTACCCTTCTCTGTCTTGGAACGAAAGACGTAGCCTCCTACGGAGCAGAGAGCAATAGACGCACAGCTGAGAAACCACCTCGGTGGGTCTTAAACTAGCTCCCCAGCTGTGTGAGGGACAGCAGGACAGCAATGAGGTGGCAAAACAAGATTTCCAGGAAGCCAAAGAAATCAAAACATGTGCCCTGAGCAGACGGTGAGGAGAACTCCAAGTGACCCAAGCATCTAAATGCAAAACCCTCCCTCCCTCCCTTCCACCCTCAGCTTTCCCACTGTGAATCATCAACTCCGTAAAAGAGGTTTTTAAACTGACCTAACTACCAAATCAAGTTATAAATCTTCCTTTAAGCCAAACCCAATTTTTCTTCTCTTGAGAAACGTGAATCAAGTCAACAATATTAATCAAGCAATTATTAGGAACGCAGCTCCGTGCTAGCTGTTTGGGAGGCGCAAAGGGGGAAAAGAAATCTTAAAAATGGCTTTAAGTTGCAAGGACCCCACAGTCTTTTTCGGGGCATATGCTGTGATTGCGTGAACCCACTTTGACCCCCATCTGATATCTTTTTCTTTTCTTCCACCCAGAAACCCTAGAATTTTACTTGCTGTGATCACCTGCTGGCTTCTATCCCTGCCACCATCTTTCTTCTCAGGATTGGACTCCCTACTACTCAGCTAACTCTGCAGGACAGGATACATCAGGCTCTTTTGTCCATTCTTCCTTGCCCTGTTCCCTGACTCAAGAACACAAGTCTTTAATACAGGTTGCTAGGTTACAACAGTAAATTCAAGGAGAAAGTTCCTGAGTCACAGAGGTCTAGGAGTTAATTACTTGCCCTACATGCCAGTCCTAGGAAGCTAAAAATGACTATTTCTTAGTTTCTTTTCTTTAAAAAACAAAAAGTGGGGGCAGCAGAAGGAAGCAGCCTGCAAATTTTACAAATCAATGAATTTGGTTTCCAATTCCTGACAATAACTAGCACAATGTTCTTTAAGGGAGAAGTTTGTAAATACCTAAGGATGCTAGGTGACAAGAGACACTGTCTTTTGCTTCTTTCTGGGTCCCCAATATTTACCACAGGGTCTGACACATAGTAGGTACTTAATCAATGTTTATTGATTGATTAAGAATAATAAGTGATGTAGTTTGGATCTTTCCCTTAGACCTGGAGGGGGTAGTGTCTGTTAACCTGAGTAGGAAACAAATACATCTTTATTTCAATATAATTAATTTCTTTTGTAAGTCCATATAGTTTAGTTTAGTTTATACATTAAAAAAAATGTTATTCTTAGAAGGATAACATAGGTTTCACCAAACTGCTAATGGGGTCCATGGCACAAAAAAGAACTTTTGCCTTAGGCCCTTATTAATTTGTGTGTGGCCCTAAGCAAGTCACTAAACCTCTCTCAGGCTCAGTTTTATCATTGTATAATGAAAATTAGAAGATTCACAGATTATTCTTGAAGATCAAATGAGTTAATACAGGTAAAATGTTTTCTAATCCTTAAAGCCCTGTATTAAAGCTAATTGTTATTATTTTCTTAGAGCAGTAGATATAATGCCAGATTTGGGGTCAAATCTGGCCTCAAATACTTATTAGCTATATGGCCCTGGGCAGGTCATTTAACCCAATTTGCTGCAGTTCACCTGTAAATGAACTAGAGAAGGAAATGGAAAACCACTGCAGTATCTTTGCCAAAAAAAAATCCAAAATTGGGTCACAAAGAATCAGATATGACTGAATAACAACTAAACAACAAAAAATATTTATTTAATAATAAGCAACTAGGATATATAATGGATAGAATGCTGGACCTAAGCATAAGTTTGAATTCCTCCTCAGACACTTGCTAGCAATGTGACCCTGGGTATCACTTACTCAGTATTTGACTCAGTTTCCTCCTCTATAAAATGGAGACTATAATAATATCTACCCCTCAGAGTTGTTGTGAGCATCAAAAATGAAATGATATTTGAAAAACACTTTGGTAACCTTAAAACATAAAGACCAGCTATCATTATTAGAATTAACTTCAAATATAGATCTCCATTAAAACCCAAACCAAAACATGTTCCCTTTATTCTGATAATACCTCACACTATCAACTTTTCTCTCTTCTCTTCTGCACTCTCATATTTCTATTAAGAATTATGTATATATACTTGAAGACTCTGCTTTCTCACTACCCACTTGCTCCTCAGTATATCCACACTAGTCTACTAAAGTGATTCCTCCAAGGTCCCAGGCTCTAAATTTAATGGATCTAGTTATATATTCCCAGACCTGACGATGGAAGGGACTTTAGAGGTCAACTGTTGAGTTCAAGCCTCTCACTTTATAAATAAGAAAGTGGTCCAGAGGGTAACTGACATGTCCAAAGTAGTAAATAGAGACAGATCTGAACCAGCCTTTGATTGCAGTCAGAAAATGTTACTTAAGGGTGTGTGTGTGAGTTGGGATAAGGATGCTCAAAGCTTTATTTGATCTACATTGATATCATATTGAGGTTTTCCACTATCTAACCCTAACCCTACCTTTTCAGAATCCTAATACTCTTTCCCCCTTTACAAAGTTTGTTGCGTTTGTTCAATTGTGCCTGACTCTTCATGACTCTGAGGTTTTCTTGCCAGAGATACTGGAGCACTTTGCCATTTCCTTCTTCAGCTCATTTGACAAATAAGGAAACTGAGGTAAACAGGGTTAAGTGACTTGTTCAGGGGCACATACCCAGTAAGTTTTTGCAGCCAGAGCTGAACTCAGAAAGAGGAATCTTCCTGAGTTGAGCCAGTTGTATTTCTTAGGTGCCATTCCAATCAAACTGAAATATTACCCTTCTCTAATCCCTCTAATCCCATTTTGATGCCCAGATAACACCTTTTCAATAAAGGCTTCCTTATCCCTCCCAACTATATGACCCTGGGTGTCACTTACCCACTATTTGTCTCAGTTTCCTCCTTTATAAAATATCTACCCCCTCCCCAGGGTTGTTGTGAGGATCAAATGAGATAATATTTTCAAAACACCTTGGAAACCTTAAAATGATTCCTAAATGCTGCTGTTATTGTTAGAATTAACTTCACATAGAGGTCTCCTTTTTTCTAAAAACAAAGACAAAATATTTATCCTTCATCCTGGTAATACCTCCCACTCCCCCCCACCCCGGTAGTAGGTGCTCTTTACCCTGCTCACATTTTTCATTCCATTTTATCTAAGCCTCTCTTTTGTTCTGAAAGGGAGACTGAATGGGACTTTAGGGGTTATTCCACCCAGAGCTCCCTTGGAAAGTTCCAGAAATTCCAAGCAATGAAAAACCATGTCTTTGGAGTCCCTGGGAGTTTTAAGGGAAACTCTGGGCATAACCTTCATGGAATAGTCCCTACAGGTCAATTTACCCTCTGTTATTCTCTCATTTCATTCTCCCTTTTAGGAAACTTATTTGTGTAGACTGTGAGATCTCTGACAGCAGGGACAATATAATTTCATCTTTGAGCCTCAGTCCCCAGCATGGTGCCTTAAGCACTATAAGCACTTCATAAATGTTTGATGGATTGAATACATATGAACAGAATATTTCCTTCTACCCATTAGTATGAGCAGTATTTATCATGACACACATGAAATAGTGAAAACCAATTTCTGTTTTTTCCTTCAAATTCTTTCATCATAAACGTATATCTCATTAAACATCTGTCACTAAAGAAAAAGCATTCACACCTACTAAGGCCATTTTCTAATAATGATTGCTGGGATTTGTATATTGCATTAAGGAACACAAAGTACTTTATAAATATTATCTCGTTTCTATCCTCATCATACCCTTGGGAGGAGAAATATTGTTATACCAATTTTACAGATAAGGAAATGGAGGCAGGCAGAGGTTAAGTTACCTTTCCCAGGTTTGCATGCCAATCTATCTATATCTATCTCTCCATCTTTTTATCTCTCTGTCTGTGAGTCTGCCCAAGGAGCTGGAGCCCATCTTGACCTCTGAATTGCTAGTACCATTTATTGACACCCAATATAGCTAAACCTTGGCACTCAGGAAGGGAAATCTTCAAAACAAAAACAGAAAAAGAGGAAAGGGATCTCTTTTTAGAATAGTAAAATCCTTTGAATGCTATACTTTTCTATGTTAATCACTAAGAGAAAGACCAGGGAGATGAGAGTCAACTAAAAACTCATCTTTTCTTCTTCCTTTTCCCTACATTGAGAATGGAAGAGAGGGTGGACTAAATTATTTCTCATACCTGCTTTGAGAAGGGGAGAAAAGGTTAGACTAAAGAGAGGGTTTGTAGTTTCTCAATCTCTTCCTGTCATTTAAGTCAGGCTTCAGCAATCCAAAGGTTTTCAGCATCATACCAACTGCTAAGGGTTGTAAGGGTCAAAGGTAAATATGCCAACTTCTTTATTCCCTTCCTAACTTTTTACCTTTAGCTTCCTATTTCCTATCTATAACCCAAATCATAAATGCATCATTCCCTCTCACAGACTTCTGTCTGCCCAAAGTCTACCACTTCTTCCAAGCCAGCCCTCCAATTTAAGATCTTTCCCTTTACCAACTAGCCCAATTAAAACTTCTTTCACTTTTTGATTGCAGGTCTTTAAGAGGTATTGATCTGGTTAGATGAATTCACACTAAAGTGTGAGAGACACTTGAGAGGGCATTGGCAGCTTTTTAGAATGAATTTGCTGACCCAAAGGCATTTCTAATTAGCAGAAGGTATAGAAAAGAGATATTTTGAATATATAAGGGGCTCACCTGTGCTCCTTATCTCCTGGGCCTGATGGCTTAATCATCACACTCCCCATACCCCCATAGCCTCCACTTGACATTAGGATTCACTAAAAGCCAAGGAGGAATGGGCAGAAGAAATTGTGAATTGTGAAAACAGTTCATGTAGAATACATCCACCACTGCATCACGTTTTTTACTCAACTATTTCAGGTATGCCTGTCTTCTCTTCAGTCTTCAAGAGCAATAAACTTCTCGAGGGCAGAAATTGTAACTTGACATAACTTCTCTGTTTATCTCAGAACAAAATACCTAGTAAATCTTTAATAAACACTCATTAAATGAATGCATTACTAAACATTTTAGCATGGAAGATGGAGAATCTTTTTCTCTTTCTTTGTGGGAGACTAAATTCTCTAAGCAACTACTGAACTATATCCCTCCTCCTTTTTTTCTGCCCTCTCTTTCTAACTGTTCCCCTCTCTCTTGATGGCCTATCCTCCCCCCTCCTTAGCTCCCTGGGTTTCTGTTCTTCTTTTCTCTCTCACTCGTGCTCCCCAATGACAATCTGGCTCCCAGTGTGTTCACTAGACAGGCTTCCTATAGAAAGTTAAAAGCAATTTTAAACTCAACTTCTGAGAAGTTGTCATTACCTTGAAGATAGGACACCATAGGGTAATAAAGATCACACCAAGCCTTGAGGATTGAAGTTATAATGGGGCTTAGACTTCTCTGGTGGAGGAGAAACTTTGAGATGACCTGACTGACAATTTCAGAATTCTGAAAAAGATCAATAAAGCTGACAGCTACATTTTTCAAGTGCTGAGAAAAAGTACACTAAAAAAAAAATAAAATAAAAATGGAAAGGGCATAATCACCAAAGTTATCTAGCCCAAGGGATGATCCAGCAATATCCCCATTATTGCCATTCAGTACCTAGAGTTCATTAGATATATTAGTCAGTGTCAGTAGGCAGGGGCAGTGCAGTCTGGAAACTGGGAGAGCTGAGAAGGGATTGCCAGGTTAGGAAACAGGATCTTAGGTCCAGATCTGTCAGGTTAGGGAACATGACCTAGGTCCAGATTTCCCTGGCTCTGGAACAATGGATCCCTCAGTACTCAGCTCTTGTAACAGAAATAACAGCTCATGTATTTGCAATCCCAAAAAGGTGCCACTAAATAGTTTCGATAGAAGCTCATGAGTTTTTATCCTGAAGAACTAATTTGTTCATTCCTCTAATAGTGCTAAATGTGGCTAGAGAGGACCAAGGTGTTTGAGTCCTGGCTCTGCCTTTTTCTATCTGTGCAGAGCTTTTTTGGGGGTGTCTCAGTAGCCTCATAGTGTAAAATGAAGGTGTGGGACTAAATGGACCTCAAAATTCCTTTCATATCTATAAGATTCTAAAACTCTAATTCTAGACTCCTACTATATCACATACACTGTAATATTAATTAATAATTTATACTTATTAACTGAGTTCAAATCCAGACCTTTTCAGTCACTGTCTATGTGATCACAGTTATCAGTGAACTCATCTTTCTGGGTCTCAGTTTTCTCATCTGTAAAATAAGGGGTATGATGATACTTGAACTGCCTACCTTACAGGAATACTCTGAAGGGCTTTTTAAACCTTGAAGTGTCATAGAAATATTCATCATCATTATTATTACTGTCTAGAATTTTTCCTGGCATAATCATATACAGCAAAAATAACACTCATAAAGCTTTGATAGTTACAAAAAGCTTAATTTACATATACACCCACACTTGTAAATATATATTTTATCTTGTTATTATTTAATATGTTAACAACAATGGAGAGTTTTAATTTTTAAAATGTTAAAATCCCTAATCCAAGGATAAATGGCCTGGTGGCATAGTAGGTACAGGTAGATGGTGACATAGTGCAGAGTACCAGTCTGGAGTCAGGAAGACCTAGTCCAAGTTTTACCTCAGACACTTCCTAGCTGTATGACTTCATCCCAATTGCCTAGCTCTTGCTGCTCTTCTGTCTTAGAAATGATACTAAGGCAAAAAGTAAGGGTTAAAAAAAAATCAAATGAGATAACATTTTTAAAAAGTGCTTAGCATCCAGTGCACGGCACAGAGCAATTATATAGCTATTAGAATGCTGGATATGTGGTCAGAAGACCTGGATTCAAATCTAGACGCAATTACTTCTCCCTGTGTGACCCTAGGCAAGTCATTTAATCTCTGTTTACTCCAGTTTCTTCATCTATAAAAGAGGGATGACAATAGCACCTACTTTGGGGGATTATTGTGAGGCTCAAATGAGATGATATATGTAAAAAGTGCTTAGCATCCAGTGCCCAGCACATAGTAATTATATAAATACTTATTCTTTTCCCTTTTTGCCCCTAGAAAGATTCTAATGAGATTCGGAAGTGCCAGAAGACCTGTGCTATGGTCTTCTCCATGCAGAGTGAGCCCTACTCTGGAAGATTTCTAGGATTTTAGATTTAAAGCTGGAAGGACATTAGCAGCTGTGTAGTGTGCAACTTCTTCATTTCACACCTAAAGAGACCATGACCCAGCCAAAGGCACACCAGAAATAGATGATAACACCAGCTAGTAATTCTATAGCACTTAAAGTTTGCTTTATGTGTACTACATCATCTGATCCTCAAAAGGAGCCTGGGTCATACTGGCACACAGTAGGCACTAAACAAAAAATGAGTTGGCTGGCTGAGGTAAGTGCTATTATTATCTCCATTTTACAGTTGAGAAAATGGGGACAGACAGAGGTGTAGTGTCTTGCCCTGGTCACCCAACTAATAAGCATACAAAGGACCCATTGAACTCAATTCTTCCTGATTCCAGTCACAATATTCTACCCAGCACCCAAACTGGGTGCTCCATTAAGCCAAATTCAACACTTAACACTGCACCAGATTAGATAGTTACTGTATGATTCTAGTGCTAGTGAGAAGCTGCTGTGGTCAGCATGTTAGGGCTTATTTGAGAGTTTTAGGATACTGGGAGAGAGGGCATGAAATGATATGATTTCTCTCTATTTTCCTCCACCTCCAACTACCCTTTCCTCAAGAAACAGAACAAAAAAACCAAGACAAACCAAAACAAATCACAAGGGGAATATCTGCAGATCATGTGAATCTATAAAGGTTTGAAAGTTCCACAAAGGAGAGAGAGAATAGGAGTCAGGTGGGAAAAAATGCTATTTTCTCTAGATCATGCCTTGAGAGCTAGCAGATAGATTGCTTCTCCCATGCTACAGCATCACCACATGATGTACAAGAGGGCCACCCTTTTCCTCTGGGCTAGGTTAAGGACCTCAGGAGAGCTCCAGCTCACTAATGAGCTATCAGTCAGTCCCTCTCATCAATGGGATGATCTACACTCAATCTATCCCAATGTGCTCAGGCCCCAGAACTCATTATCTCTAATGTTTCACTAGTTCTCACAATCTGAGGAGAATAGTATGCATTCATCTTCCCTGCCTCACCGGGAATTTCAGTCAAGGATGGGTAGGATAAAAGAGCTGGAAGGGACCTCTGGAAGCCATCTAGTTCATCCCTTTGCCTCTAGGCATTTTGATGTTACTGCACAATGCATCTCTAATCTCTTTTTCTCCCTTTATCCCTCCTAGATCCTGTCAAAGAATAAGGGAGATTAAGGGAACCTTACTTTAATAATAATGCATTCTATTTCTATAGTCCCTTTCTTCCTGGGAATTCATGTCTTCCTAAATGTTTCTTCATTAATCTTGCAACCACTCTGTGAAGGGAGTTGACAACATAACAATAACTGTCTCCATTGATCACCTAAAGAAAAAGGAGAGAAGGGCTGGGTGATAGTCCTTGTTGGTCAGCTAGAGAATGACAAGGTAAGACATGTTAAGAACTCAGGTTGACTGATTCCCAATCAACCCAGAAAACCAAATAACTCATTCCTTACACTAACAATTCCTAGGAGTTATTTTTACAGACACTACTGGAAGTTTCTAGAGTTTTTTTTTTTTAAAGACAAGTAAGAGAAAAAATAATGACAACAGTATAAGGGGATCAGGTGAGGTAGGAAAGCCAAGAAGGAAGAGTGATATAGTTGCAGTGAGCTCTCCATTTTTGTTTGTAGTTCAGACATTTCAGTAGTGCCCAACTCTTCATGACCATGTGTGAGGTCTTCTTGGCAAAGATACTGGTGTGATTTTGCCATTTTCTTCTCCAGCTCATTTTACAGATTAAGAACAAAGGCAAACAGTGTTGTGACTTACTTGCCCACAGTCACATAGCTAGTAAGTGTCTCAGGATAGATTTGAACTCAGGAAAGTGAGTCTTCCTGACTCTAGAACTGGCCCTCTATCTACTGTGCCACCCAGCTAATCCTTTCTTGGAAATGGTCTTTATTGTAGCCTTTTGGACTACACATTTTTAAATCATATTTTATATTTTGTTATATTGATTTATCTCATCCTTTCCACTAGACTATAACTTCTCTGAGGGCAGGGACTGTGTCATATCATTTCTCCACCCTCCAGCCCCTTTTTAATCTCCTTTGTACCCAACATAGCGCATTTTGACACATATTAAACTAAAAAAAAAAAAAGAACTAAAATTGCATCGCCTTATTCCCTTTAGGGGCATAGCCTTTTTTACCCCAGTTCCAAGAGTTCCCTTGCTTACTTCAGATGGTAGTAGCCTTCTTTCTAGCACTGAGCTCAATTTTTGCTGTTTTGTTTTGGTTAGTGAATCAGGCCACTGTCATTATGTGACATCAGGAAATTCACTTAATCATGGTGGCCTTCACTTTCCTAATCTGTAAAATGAGCCAGACCCCTCCTCCCCAGTATCTCTTCCATCTTTGAGTCTATGTATTTTTATTGTCCAAGAAACCTCATTTTTGGCAGATAGAACAAGGAAAGAGTAGACGTAAAAGCATCCTGAGAAATGCCAGGATTCACCCTTCCCATCTTGCCCCTAGATACCCTCTCTATTTTATTACCTTTGCTTTCAATTAGACCACTGCCCTTAACATAAGGGAAAACTGAAGGACTATCCTCTTAATTATTTGCATGCATATAGAAGCTGGCATTGCATAATAACAGAGTTTATGTCCCCACTCCATCATTCCATCTGGGACAATCAATTATTTTAACTGGGGATGTTTCGCTTGGGATACAATAAGGGGAATTTTATACCACAAATTTTATACCACAAAAGGAGTGAATACAACAACAAAGAGCATACATTAATAGAGGCTATTAGAAGTCAGTCTTTAGTCTTTTTTTTATAAAGGAGCTTCATATAGTTAATGAATATTAGTTTGGGAGTTAAGAAATCTGGGTTTGAATCCCTTCTCTTTAATTCACTAGCTATATGATTCCGGGAAAGATACATAAATTTTCTGATTTCTTTAATATGGAGATAATGATACTTATATTCTCTAATTCAGGAAATTATTACGAGGAAAGGATCTCTCTCCCTTTTTTTTAGGACTGGGAGACAAACATAGCTTTAGGCAACTAGAAGCCAGGGAGAGGGAAGATATGAAGATGCCAGAGAGGGAGGGAATGACTACTAGAGCAAGGGCTGAGAGAAGACTAAAAAGAATGTCAAGGACCTAGATAGAGTGAGCAATCTTAGAGACAATGAGATATGCTAGTCAGTGCTCAGCACAGTGTAGATGTTTAATAAATGCTTGTAGACTCACTGCCTCTTCTTTTTTTGGAAGGATACTAAATCTCCTTATAGAAACAAAGATAAAATAGAATGCAACATGTCTTGTGTGACCTCACGCTTATAATCATATTATATTGCTTGCCTTCTTAATTGGTAGGGGAGGGCCTGAGTTTGGAATTGAAAATTTTTAAATGAATGTAAAGATTAAACAAAAAAAGCTAAAACTCTTCCTCCATTCTGTAATTGTCAGGGAAATAACTGAACAGTTAACCATAGCCCTCCCTGAGACTACAAGGCTGCAACGAGAGAGGAAAAACTAAGTAGTCAAAAGCTAGTGAATCAAACTTAGCCTTTGTCACTGTGGAAATACCTAAAAGTCTGGTTTTTAAGGTGGTTGAATTTCTGTGGTTACTATGAGACATGACTCTACTTTGCTCTACTTCATATAAACTAAAAGCCGTCCTTCCTCTTTTTAAAAGCTTTACTGATGCCTTTCATTTTAACTTCATATTTATTTCTGCTACCTACCTCTTGCCAAATGAGCCTTCTCTTTTGATAAAGAAAAACCATTAAGCAAGCCCACTTTAGAGAGCATACGCCATGTTCCAAACTCACAGTCCCCCACTTCTTAAATGAAAGAAGGGAAATATAATTCCTCGTCCCTTCTCTCGAGTCAAGATTATTCATCATGATTACACAGCAGTCCGGCTTTTCCTCAAGTGTGCCAGCATAGAACTGAAATAGCAAAGTCATGTTCTTTAGCAGGCATGCACCCTTGTGCACAGAGCGGTAAGGAATTACATTCCCTTCCCCTGCTGGAGAAGTACCTATGATATTCTTAAGTAATCCTGGATTAGCCTGCTTTTCTGGGATGACTAATGAATATGTTTCAATGAAAATTTAGAAGTACTTTAAAGACCACAATATAATTTCATTTTACTATTGGAGATAAAGCAAATTCATATGGAAGTCAACAATTCAACATTTATTATGAACTTCCTTTGTGCAAAGCAATGTGCTACATGTGGGGTATACAAAGATGAAAGATGGCAAAGCCTTATAGGGCTTACAATTTAATAGGAAGTATGAAAGATCTCATTTCCAGCAAGTATGAAGAGGAGGCAGACTTTTGCAGTGACCTAGAAAATAATTCACTGTATGGTTTTCTGCTGTGGCCAAATGACTACTATATATGCTTAAAGTGCGGATTGGTCTTTCATTCCTATAAATTAAGTAAAGGAGCTTAAGAACTGCCTCTCAGTTCTCTAGGTTACCAGGGAAAGTGAACTGTTCCTTAAAAACCAATAAATAAACAACAAACTACCAAAAGGCTTCCATGTAACTCCAAAGAAATAAAAATAGCTCAACAAAGATTCTGATTTGTCCTGAGAGAACAGAAGGTGGAAGAATATCATACCAAGGAAGCAAGAGAGATGAATCACTGAGAACCTGGAATTAAGTTCACATGGACATTTGATTTTTTCATGAAGAGAAAGGAGCTGCATACTCTGAAGAGGAAATAGCTGTTTTTTCCCTAAGTTTTTATGATGAGGCATAAGGGAACATCCAGCACAGGTCAAAAGAAGAAACGAATAGTAGAAGCTAATAACTCCCTGTTGATGAGATACTAAGGCAACTTTTTGTTGACCTGATAACAAAAACAGAGAAATCTTCTTTCTGGTCAATGGATCATATATTCATTGGTATACTAGATGGTTATATAGAGGTCAAAATGATATTGCAAGAAGGAATTTTTAAAAAGTTGTTAATGATAATGAAATCTTAGGTGAAAGACCTTAGGAACACTGGTGATGATCTCATCTTTGCTGCTTCAGAAGAGAAAGGCTCTGTGAAGTGAATATCACATTAAGAAGCTAATGTCTACCAAGGGAATTTGGATTTCTGGACCACAGCTTAAAATATAATAAATGACTTAAGCGCCCTGACAAGGATGGAGTATACCCATCTATTTATCTAGAAACTTGCAAATTTAATCAAAAGAATTTTAAATTAAAAGGGGAAGGAAGAATGCATACAGAGGTATCTATCTATCTATCTATCTATCTATCTATCTATCTATCTATCTATCTGTCTGTCTGTCTATCTATCTACCCCAATCCATGTTACATACTATAGAAAATAAGTAAATTACAGAAAGAAGAATAGCAATAGAGATGGCACCTGGAACTGTACAGAAGACAAAATCCAAGAAATAAGGTAGCAATAAAAACCATAGTCTTAGATACTAATATAAAAATATACAACATATGGGTAACAAGCAAAGTGACCTACAAATCCTAACCCAAGTATATACACTTGACCTCATAGGTACTGAATACATGGTAGAATGTGACTTGTATTGGAAGTCTGGCTTATTGGGAAAAGAAGAAAACAAGCTAAAAAGGTAGAGGGTGAAGTATCATTGTATATTAAGAAGATATACTTATGTGTGGAAATCCAGGAAAAGAAGTGGGGAAAGTCTGATATGGATGGACAAAAAATGGATAATGGTAGAATCAGAAATGCCATCATCAAAGTATACTATAGACCACTTGGGAAAAAAAGAAAGAAATAGATGGAAAATAGGAAAAAGAAAATAGATTGGATAATAGATCTTTTTCTCTCCCTCTGTCTCTTACCAATGCTGATAATAATTTCCTGACTTCTTTAATAATGACATTCTTCATACAGTAGAAAACCAACATGGGGAACATAAATTTTGAATTATATTATTACCAACAAGGAGAAATTAGATTATTAGAAAAAATATGGGTACCTTGGGACTGGGCAGTGACTGCTCCATTCTAGAATTTGTGATAGAGGAGAGAAACATGGACATAGTATGGCATGCAGTCTTGATATGGGAAAAGCATATATCAAAGCATTCATAAAAAGATTAGGTGGAATATATTGAACCAAAATTCTTTTTTTTTTAAACCCTTACCTTCCATCTTGGAATCAATACTGTGTATTGGTTCCAAGGCAGAAGAGTGGTAAGGGCTAGGCAATGGGGATTAAGTGACTTGCCCAGGGTCACACAGCTGGGAAGTGTCTGAGGCCAGATTTGAACCTAGGACCTCCTTTCTCTAGGCCTGGCTCTCAATCCACTGAACTACCCAGCTGCCCCCTGAACCAAAATTCTATAGGTCAAATGCAGGTTAGACTGGAAGCAGTAAAATATGAAATCCTGAAGACACCAAGAGAAATGGAATTAAAGTTAACTCTAATTCCAAAGAGAAAAAAAAGAAGAATTGCTTAAAGATATAGTTATGATTGCACAAAGAACTTATCAATTCGTTTAGATGAATAATGACAGGTACAAAAAATAAACAAGATTAAAGAATACAGGATAAATTCAAAAGAATGCTATAAATCTATAAGAACGGCATCAGGTATACAAAAGTATAGACTGAAATGAGATTGATAAGGAAAATAACATAAAGTTGTTTTTATTTTGTTTTGTTTTTTAAAAATCTATACTAGGGAAAAGAAGCAGAGTGGTATAGTCTATAGCATAACATATATGGAGTCAAGGATATCTAGATTCAAGATCTTTCTTTGACACTACTAGCTATATAATTGTCAGAGTCATTTAAATACTTTGAACATATTTTATCATAAAATGAGGATAATAATACTTATCAAAATGTATATATGTTTATGTGTATCTCACATCTCACATTCTTATATTAAAGCAAAATAATGTACTTCAACATGCTTTTCAAACTTAAAGAGTTACATAAAGAACAATTATTTTAATCATCATTATAGAAACAAGGGATAGACTTGCTAAGTGTGTATGGGACAATGATAACAGAAGCTGGAGAGGTAGAGAGGATGTAGAGCTGCTCAATTCATTTTGTTTATGTTTTCACTATCAAGATCGATGAACTTTTGATTGAATTGGATGACAAAAAAATAGCTAATAGAGAGTTGAAACCCAACAGAAGTTGGGAAATAGCAAGGGAGCACCTAGTTTTCCAATATGAATTCAAGTTTTAGGCCCACAGTACTGATAGAACTAGTGAATGTTATTGTCAAACTATCATTATTAATCTTAAAAAAATCTTGGACTACAATTAGCAGTGAATGTTATCCTGATAGTCAAGAGAAGAAGGAAGGAAGGAAGAAAAGAAAGAAAGAAAGAAAGAAAGAAAGAAAGAAAGAAAGAAAGAAAGAAAGAAAGAAAGAAAGAAAGAAAGAAAGAAAGAAAGAAAGAAAGAAAGAAAGAAAGAAAGAAAGAAAGAAAGAAAGAAAGAAAGAAAGAAAGAAAGAAAGAAAGAAGGAAAGAAAGAAGGAAAGAAAGAAGGAAAGAAAGATAAAAGACAGATAAAGAAATAATGAAAGAAAGAAACAAAGAAGCAAGGAAAGAAAAAGGAAGGAAGGGAGGAAGGGAGGAAGGAAGGAAGGAAGGAAGGAAGGAAGGAAGGAAGGAAGGAAGGAAGGAAGGAAGGAAGGAAGGAAGGAAGGAAGGAAGGAAGGAAGGAAGGAAGGAGGGAAGGAAGGGAGGGAGGGACGGAGGGAGGGACGGAGGCAGGCAGGCAGGCAGGCAGGCAGGCAGGCAGGCAGGGAGGGAGGGAGGGAGGGAGGAAGGAAGGAAGGGAGGGAGGGAGGGACGGAGGGAGGGAGGCAGGCAGGCAGGGAGGGAGGGAGGGAGGGAGGAAGGAAGGAAGGAAGGAAGGAAGGAAGGAAGGAAGGAAGGAAGGAAGGAAGGAAGGAAGGAAGGAAGGAAAATGTATCAGGCACCAAATATGTGCCAGGCACTGTGCTGAGCACTTTACAGTCTTTTATTTGATCTTCACAACAACTCTAGTAGGTAGGTGCTATTATTATCCCCATTTTATAGATGAAGAAACTGAGATACACAGTAATTAAGTGACTTTCTCAGGATTACATAGCTAATAAGTATTTAAGGCTGGATTTAAATTCTTGACTTCCTAACCCCAGGTCTAGCATTCAGTGCACTGCACAATCTAGTAGCCTCTAGGCAGGAGGGAAATTATTTGCAAACTATAGGCCAGTTAGTTTGCCTTTGATGCCTGGCAAAATAATAGACTTTTATTAAAGGGATGGTTTATGATCATCTAGAAGGAAGCAGTTATCAGGAAGAGCCAAAGTGGTTTTATGAAGAATGGATTACTCTAGAATAACCCCTCTTCCTCTTTTGACAGAATTACTAGACTGACAATAAGTCAGGTCAACATTTATAAGGAAGTTTTTGAAATAGTTTCTCATGCTATTCATCTAGACATAATGGAAGCATGAACAACATATAGATAATGGGAGAATATTCTAGATGGATTTTAAATTGTTTGGCTGCACTAAGTAAAGTCATTAATATCAACTTAGAAGTTTCCTAGAGATCTGTTTGGATTTTTGTTTTTCAACGTTTTTATTAATGATTTGGTGAAGGAGATAAAAGGCATGCTTATCAAATCTGCAGATGTAAAAAAGCTAGAAAGGATGATACCCCATTGGATGACAGAGTCAGGATTCAAAAAAGAACTTGACAGGCTTAAATGTTAGGCAAAATCTAGTAGGATGAAACTAAATAAGGATAAATATAAAATCTAGCATGCTGACTCAAAAATCCATTTTATAAGTACAAGATGCAGGAGATTAGCTAGAAAGCAATATGACTAAAAATGACCTGGATCTTTTAGTAAGGCCATATCTTTGATATGTGATTTAATAGCCAAAAAGAAAACATGATCTTATACTGTGTTGGAGGGCATTTGAAATTTTTATTTTTCACATTTTGATGTTTTTTCACATTTGGATATTTGAATTTTTGCATTTTTATTACATACTTTGTTTTGTGTAGCCATAACTTTATAATGAATGAAAACTTGGACTGAAGTGAGTTAAGGAAATAACATTACATGGAAGTGGTTTTGAGACCACTGAGTGTTAGGAGCAGAGGACTGGTTTTATACTCAGGTGGTATGACCCACACCCCATATGAACTCTAAAATCCTTTACCTTCTCAACCTTACAAGTCAAATCTTGTGATGTGAATGCCAATAGAGAGGACTTTCTGGAAACTTATCAGTACATTTAGGGCTTAACAGTTTCTGGAATATAGAAGATGCTTAATAAATGTTTATGATTGATTGATTTAAAAGTAGCAAACATATAAATACAAATTTAAATTATGAATCTGGCAGCTAATCTGAAATATATTTAAAATTTCTTTGGAATTTATCTGAATCAAAGTAATAATATATAAATTAGTTGGATTTACTCATTCCATTCTACATATATCTATAAAACAAAAAAGTTTAAATAGAACATCTGAGTTTCATTTAAAAGTAAAGGTCAAAAGTGTTCATCAACTTGCCTTGCTAAACAAAATAGACACCATGAAGAAATCCAAGAGAAAACTCTCTGAGAGATTTTTGCAGTCAAACTGGAAAAAGATGACAGTGAAGCTTAAGGTAACAAAGTGATGAACAGGATTACAGAAGGAGGTACGTAACAGCTTCATGCCAGCTATTGTTATCAGAAAAATATCACAGCTGTTGAAAGAAAGAAAGAAAGAAATGATCATTGATATTATCATGCAAAGACTAAGTAAGCATAGACAATTCACTTTGGGGCATAGATTTCTCATTTTGCTCCTCTTTTAAAGAAGACCAATATGGAAGAGCAGTTGAAGTCAGGGTAAACTTTACGTTGTGAGGAAGTTCTACAGACTCATTGGCCCAAACTCAGAAATATGTCTTGCTAAGTTTGAGAGAGAGAGAGTAATCAGCATATGAAACTTCGATTATGAGCAGAGCCAGGTAATGAAATAATCTTCTTTGGCTGCTCAGGAGTTAGCTCTCACAGGGAACTAGACTGTCCTGAAAGAGACTGTTAGTCTATAATGGGAACATGCTTTACTCATGCTATTTCACTGGAGAACTGGTTTCCACGGTGCCACAAATGAAATACTATAACACTGGATGACTACATGGGGATACCTCAGAACTGAGTAATAGGATGAAAAGTATATTTTTAAGAAGTCTATTTTTGCTTGGGTTCACACATTTTAAGGCAGCTGTCAATCCTATGGTCCATTTGGGACATTGGTACTAGTTTTTTTTTTTTCCTGAATTAAAAAAGTGTACTAACAGCCAAATGGCTTTCTTTCTCTGGGGATGTTATAAGCATTATAAAACTTAAAGACATCTAGTTCTTCCTTTCAGATTTAGTCCTTCTTCCTTGGTATATTCCTTCATTCCATGGGATAATCTTTTTTTTTTCAAAATCCTTACACAGATTTAAAAATCTTGAATCTTAGAGTCAGTTGCTCTCTTTCACCCCTACTGTCATCAAGGTGTCATGGACCACATCCTGAGGTTGGTCCTGCCCAAATTCCAAGTATCTTTCTATTTGGTAAGCTGACAGAGATCAATAGAGTCACAGAAATAAGGATGGAAAGGTCCTTAGAGTCTATCCTTTCAGAGAATCATAGATCTAGAACTGGGTGGAACCTTAGAGGTCTTCTAGTCCAACTACCTCATTTTATGATTAAGGCACAATGAGGTTAAATGACTAGACTAAGGCCATGCAAGAAGTCAATATCCACGGTAGGTTCTGAACTAAGCTCTGACTCTAGGTCCAATTTTTTTTTCACAATATATTGACACTTGACCAGCCCCCTCATTTTATAAATGAGGAACAGAGGTCCAGCGAGGGTATGTCATTTCACTAAAGTAAGACAAGTGGCACAGAACCTAGATACTCTGACTCCAAATGCAAATATGCTTTTCATTGTACCATGCTGTAGAGATGCAGGTTTGTAACACTGCTTGTATAGAGTAGGATTCTGACTTTGTGAAAAATAACCCTTAGCTAAAGAGAAATATAGGAACTAGGGTCTGTTTTAGAAGGCAGAAGCTATTGAGTATCTAGCACAAGACAGGATTGCTCCTTTCCTTTCATGACCTATAAATCCAAAGATTGTGAGTGCTCCCTATTTCTGCTGCCTTCAATGACAAAGTATGAAATCTAAAGAATAAAAACTATTGGACATCATTGCTTCCTCATTCAATGGTGAAGGACATGGTGGCCAAGTGGTTTCTTCAGCAATGAATGAAGTAAACCACTCTATCTCTGCTTATGATAAAGGGGTCTGACTTCCAGGACCAAAGATGCCCTATGGGTCACAAGAATCTTGTAGGAACTTGGACCATGCAAGCAAAATTCGGAGGAATAATAACTCTAATCCTGAACTTTTGGAGCCCTGGAATGAATGGGTTATTTAGTAAGTAGATGTATGTTGAAGAAATCTAACATTTAAAAATGTAATTGATTCTAACCCAAGACCAAACAGATACCGATATGGAGTTATTACTTATCCAAGCTTTGCCTGGGATGACAACTGAGTTTAGCAGGACAAAATGGCATCTGGCCTGAAGGCACTGGACAATAATATAATGCCAAATAAATACAGAGCTACTGTAAGGATATTGTAGATATGAACTATATAGATATTACTGAACATAGCCTAATGATAAAAAATCACAAACCTTGGCTTTTACCAGTTTGGCAAGCATGATTATGAGATAACAGTTTAGAGCTGGGAGGGACCTTAGAATTTACATAGTCCAACTCTTTCATTTTAAAGATGAGAAAACAGAGGTCCACAGAGATTAATCAATCTTTCCATGGCTGCAAGGGTATTAAATAGCAAACTAGATTTCAAGTCCAAATCTTTTGATGCCAAATCCAGTGTTCTTTCTCACCCTAAAAGGGATAGCAGTTACATATTGTGCATTGTGTATTGCAGAGCATGTTTATTTGAGCATGTTTGTTTGAGTAAAGTAACCTGTGCCAAAGCAGTACATTTATAAAAAGAACCCCAAAAATCTCTTCATTCTCATAAAAACTAACAGCTTGTGTGATGAGAAAAGTTATCAGCTGGATTTTCATTTAGAAACTCAAAATTAATTTGATAAATCTATTGTACATCACTTATCCTTTAAAAAAACCTAAGCATCTGGACTAGATGAAATCTCTAGGCTCTATCCTTTTAATTGTAAAACTAAACCTGATAAATGCAAGGACAGTGACAATGGTTAATTTTCCCTTCCCCTGACTACAAAGTGATAGATCAGTTGCTAAGTAGAACACACTAATCAACTTGTAAAGTCTTAAGCAGAATTTCAAGAGTTCTGGGCTTATATTGTGTTTCTGTCGTCTTGTTTGGACTTACAGTCTAAGTATTTCTTAGCTGATCTTAATATTGACTGACATTTATTCACAACATCACTTAGAACAGATCTAACTTCATTTGGACTCAGGTCACTCAAAATGATCCACTGGCAACAGTAAACGGAACTAATCTAATACTTACTGGTTCCCATTCTTTCATGGTCAAATTTCCAAATGTTAAGTTGGAGCTGAAGCAGCTGCTGAAATGCTTTAAGGCACTCAGAAAAATTCACCATAGTTTTAAAGAGTCACAATCTAATTCATGAGGTGAGATTTAAACCATTATCTACTTACTGGCCACCAAGTCTCCTGTAATTGCTAATAGAAAACGCATCAATAGTGAGGGCATTCAAAATTATTGCTGGATATAAGATGTATTTCTCCAAACACTGAAGCCAGACATAAAGTCTTTCAAACCACATCAGATGGGCAACATCTGGGGAAAAGAGAGAAAAGCAAACAAACTCAGAACCTCCATTTGCAAAATTATTTATTTGTAGGGGCATATTATATAAATATGATATAGCTTGAGGTAAAAGGATGTTGATTGAGAATCCCAGACAGCAGTCACAACTTCATTAATCTTACTCAAAGAGATCTGTGATCTCATTACTCTGGATGTTTCCACCAATGAAGCCAATTGCAACTCATCTATGTATGCCTAACCTGTATAATCCTGATTCATGCTCTTCCATCAATTCGCTAAGGAGAATCTACCCAACACCCCAGAATGCTTACTCATTTTCTCCTAAGATCTCAAGAACACCAGTGGATCACCTGAGCTGTCTACCTGTTACCTTCATTCTAATTGTATAACCAGCCCATCTCCTTTTTTCCATTATACATTTTCCTGATGATATCTTCTACTTCTATTCTCCTTTCATGTTTGTCAATTTGTTTTATTCTGCAGCCTGCTTACATGTACCACAGGGTTTCTACATTGCCCTATGTGATATTCATTCTCCATTTGGAAACATTTCATGCTTACAAACCCAAAGACACTATTAAATATTAGAAGACAGGTCTTTGTTCCTTTGAGTTTGGCATCATTAAAGAAGTTTTGAAATTTTATAAAGGCAATCAATTCTTCTCTTCTCTTCTTGATTAATTGATTCTGGGCTTAATTCATTGTTCAGTTATGCTGTCTGTTCTAAAAACACCTACTGATCAATAATTTCTGTAGGCTATCTGGCTGACTATGTGTCACAGTCTGGACAATAAGTATTCTTTGTTCATTTGCTTATTCCATGTGGATAGTCAGATCATGAATTTCAAGGTCAACAAATATTAATCCCACTTCTAAATTGTAATTCAGATCATTTTAGGTATTCTAACTAATATAGAGTATTTCCTTCTAATTAGCAGTTGACTTTCTATATTATTCAACTGACAAGCTTCCAATTTTACTGAGTTGAGAAATTTTAAGTTGTGTGCATGGTTCAACTCAAATTTTATTCAAGTTGAATAAATGTGAAAAAAATTTTGTAAGGTCTTGTGGCTACAAGTGTAGATACCCAATGGCATATTGTTCAGTAGATTTCAATTGAATAAAGGGGAAGGGAAAGGAATAAGCATTTATCTAGTGCCTACTATTTTCTAAGCATCGTGCTAAAGACTTGATGAATATTATCTCATTTGATCCTCAAAACTACTCTAGGAGGTAGGTGCTGTTATTGTCCACATTATACTTTTATGAAACTGGAAGAGACAAAAGGTAAGTGACTTAGGCAAGGTCACACAGATTGTTAATGTCTGATGTCTTCCCTGACTCTGGGTCTGGTGCTTTTTCTACTGTGCCACCTAGTTGGCACTAGTTAGCACGGTGAGCTGAGCCTAAGATTGCTTAGGAAGCATAAATTGCTCTTCAAAAGATAAGTTTGAAATTGTAAAAGGAAGAAATTTCTAAGAAGGAGAATACTTCTTCCAGAAACCATGTCAAAGACAATTGTCAACTGACATGTCAGTCACCTGACACGTGGTTCTACTCAACATTGTTCTAATTGCCCAGATCAAAACTCCCTGCTAGGGCCACCACTCTCAAATATGGAATATGAGCTCGTTGAGGGCAGAGAGTATTTTGCTTTTGTTTTTATATCTCCACCAACCAGCATAATGTCTGGAATGTGGCAGGTTCTTAATAAATGCTTCTCCATTCATTCATTCATTCATTCATTCACAAGGACAGTGAACATTTAAGTTTTGGTCTATGGTAAAAAAAAAAATTGTGATTCTACTAAAGTCACTCCTATTTCACTATGCTATAGGAATTCATAAAGGCCAGGCCAGATTGTGCTGATAAACATTTAACACTTGTAAGTTTCATCTGCAATATTATTCATCATTTTCTTAGGTCTAGACAATGAGCAAAACAATAAACCCAACCCTGATTTATGGCATTTGCCAATTTCCAAGTTGCAAATGCACACACTGAAAATTTAATACTCAGCTCTCATGAATCAGTTTGAGCTGACTACAGCACACCCCTGATTCCAGAAGACTACAAGCTTATGGAATAGGCAGCAGTTGTGTGTCTGTCATCCAATAACCAGTTCAGCTAAGTTTGGAAAGGCTCATCTCCATTAAGTTAGCCCCTAGATAATGATTTTATTTTTGTCTAAAGCAATTCATCAATGAAAGGCATAATCATGCTGATGAAATCACAGATAATTTGAAGTTCTGAAGATTAACATGCATGTTGGAAATATAAAAGAATAGTGAACCAAGATCAAGGCAATAAAGGATAGAAACAGGCAACAAAAACATATTATTACCATAGTATGCAATAAAAAAACAGCTTAATTAGAATGCCAAAATAGTAGAAGTTTTGTTAGCTCATTTATCATTAAAAATATTTGAATATAAGCTCTATTTTTAATATATTCTCTATTTTAAAATGTTTAACATGCACGAATCTTTCCTGAGAAATAAACAACTAGATAATATATCATCAAGACTTCAAAAAAAGGTGGTCTCTGTTTGTAGGAAGCAATTTGCCATTATTAAAAGTTCAGGACAATTTTTCAGATGTAATACCATTTATACTCCTATTCCTATGCAATTCTGGGCTTAGCTAATTGTCCATTAGTAGCAGACATATGATAGTCCTAAGACATGTATACAAATCAGTCTCTCAATGGACTACTCATAGAACAATATCACATCATTTGGGCAATGTTTATTTTGTCCTCATTTAAATCATAACATGTCAGGAAAGGTAAGTTGGAATTAGACATTGGTGTCCTATAAAGGACAAAAAAAAGTTTGCATTTTTAGCCAAAGATAATTGCGGGGCATTAAAGCTTTCTGAGTAGAAGAGTAATACGTTCTAACCTGAACTTTAGGAATATCAGTTTTGCTGCTGTGTTGCAGACATATTGGAGGATGTAAAAAAAAAAATAGAAGGCTATTTCAATAGTTCAGGTGAGAGGAATGAGAATGTGAAGTAGAGTGGTTGTGATAGGCATAGAAAGAAGAAGAGGATAGATCACACAGAGATGTTGAAGATATACATTTGACAAGGTTTGGCAATTGATTGGATATGGAGAACTTGAAAATTATTTGTAGGCTGGGAACTTGATGACTGGAATGATGGTAGTGGTTATTATAGAAATATAGATGCTAAAAGAAAGGGTGGGTTTAGGAGGAAAGAAATTCTATTTTGGGTACATTGAGTTGTGGGACAATTATAGAAGAAAGATTTGAATTCAGGAAAGAAATGAAGGCTTGATATGTAGATTTAGAAGTCTTCTACATAGCAGAGAGAGAATTTGAATCCATGTGAAGTGATGAGATTACTAAGAGAGAGTGGAAAGTAGATCAAAGTGTCCAGTCAGAGTCTTAGTGTATACCCATGCATAGGGACCTGGATTTGGATGGTAAATCTAACTGAGAAGAATCAGTTCATTGGTTAGGAAAAGAACCATGACAGAATGACATCACAAAAACCAAGGTAAGTGGTGTATTCAGAAAAATGTGGTGGAGACAGAGTTTAATAATTCAGGGTGATCAAGAAGGAAAAGGATTGAGAAAAGTCCAATTGATTTAGCATAGGCTCAATAATTGTTGATGTCAAGTCCTTTTTTTTTAGTAACAATGTTGTTTGTTTGTTATTTTTGCCATTCTTTTAGTCTTCATGAAAACCAATAACTTATTTACTCTAGTTATGATTTCTTCTGGATATATTTAGTCAGGTTAAATTATTATTAATGTATCCATTTTGGAGTGTCATTTCCATGTCCTTACACAGCACACTGAATATGGAGATAAAAGAGCTTAAATGCAGCTCAGGCTTTATTGACCACATTTGAAATATTATTTTCTATTCTTGGTATTGAATCTTATTAACAAATTATATTGTGTCCAAGGAAGTATAATCAGAATAGTGAGGGAAAGGGTCCTGTGATAAGTACAGACTAGTTGAAGAAACAAGAGACATCTAACCTAGAGAAAATATTACTTGGAGGATATGATCTGTCATTCCCTACACAAATCTTCTATCTATTGAATAGTTTTTCTTCCTTCGTATCTGTAACACTTTCTATCTCTTAATTCTGCTTGACTGCCTGACCACTATTTCCTAATCTCTTTTGTCAGATAATTTTCTCATATACCCACTAAGTGTAGGTGTCCTCTGGTTCTCTGACCTATGCTCTCATGATATCCAAATCTATATATTTAGCTTTAATCACTCTGCTGAACTTGAAAGCACCAACTCTCTTCAAATGGATGTTACATGGGTATCTCAAACTCAGAATGTCCATAATAAACCATTATATTTTCTTCCAATCTATACCTTCTCCAATCTTTCCCATATCTGTTATTAGCATCAACATTTTCCCAATCTCCCCAAGTTTGAGTTCTCTTTAGTCCAACATTTAAAACCCTCTACAGTCTAGCTCTTATCTATATTTCCAGGTTTAATTATATCCCTCCTCTTCTGTTCCAGACAAGCTGGCCCACTAGTTATTTCCCTGTTCACAGTACTTCCTCTCATACCATAGTGCCTCTGAATAAGTGCCCTTTCCCTCCCCCGCTGTCCTGTCCAGAATGCATTTCTCTCTCAACTTGAATCTCATAGAATCCCAAAGTACCTTCAGAGCTTATATCAGGTACTATTTAATATGTGAAACTTTTCCTACTAAACATAATTGTTAGCATTCTATCTTGAAAATATTTTTATAACTTTGTCTATCTTTTGTATTGACTTACTTGTGTATTTGATGTATCCTCCCAGAAGAATATAAGCTATAGGAGTAAGGGTTGTTTTGGGCTTTGCTCTCTAGCACCTACCATAGGACCTTCACCATAGTAGATGTTTAATAAATGTTTATTGAATTATTAATGTCAAGGCACTCATGTGAAAGAGTAGTGCTTCTTGTTCCTGGTAGGGAAGGAGGAGGCACAACTAGAGTTTTAATATAGAAGTAGAAAATAATTAAATTTTCATTCAATATAAAGTTTTTAAAATTAATACAAAAGTATTCCATAGCTGTCCAGAAAGACTGCTTCCTGGGGGAATGATGCATTCTCTGTCACTGGAAGTCTTTGAGAAAAGGTTGAGTGATTACTTTTTAAAGATGCTATTCAGAGAATTCCTATGCAGTTGCCCAGTTGGACTGTATAATCCCAGAAATTAGAGGACCATAGCCTAATAAATACAAAAGGGGGCTAGTGAACAGACCTCAGAGTGTTCAGATAATGCAATTACTCACATAGAAGAGAATGGAGAGCTTGCTTGTAAAGGGACATGATGCCATTTAATGGAAGTGCTTTGCTCCCTGATTTGGGGGCCTATGTAAATATTCTGCAACTAATTCTAGTCTGCTGGGTATATAATGGAGAGGAACCTTTTTGATTGCCTGCATAGCCCAAAATAGGCTCCATTCAAAAAGATATATCATTATACTTCTCTGGTAGCAGATTCCTCAATCTCTTCTATATGGGCAATTGCCTTAGCTGAATGTGTTAATGTCTGTTCCACAAGTCATCCATTATACATATTTAAAGTTGAAATGGATCTTAGAGTTCACATTCTATTCCAGTGTCATCATTTAATTGATTAGAAAATTGATGCACATAGTGTTGAAATAAACAAATGTGCATAAATAGTAAAAAGCTTGGATTCCAAAATGAGTCAAAATCCAATGCCCTTTTTACTTTATGTATCGCCAATATGCCACTTCTGTAATTCTGTGAATAGGTTGATTTAGTATATAGAAACACTAGTAAATCTAATAAATCCCATCCTTTAAAAAAACAAAAACTCTTCATTTAATGCATCCATCTTCATTTTCTTTACTCCTATATTTTTCTTTCTTTTCTTGGCTAAATTCCTTAAGAAGGTCATCTGATGCTGATCCCAATTCCTTTCTTTTCACCTTCTTCTTGACCTTCTGTAGTTTAACTTCTGACCTCATCATTCATATGAAATTTCTGTCTTCAGTGATATCAGTGATTCCCTATTCACTGAAATTAATAAGTTTTTCTTAGTCCTCATCCTTGGCCTCTCTTCAGCCTTTGACACTTGATCAAACTCTCATCCTTACATACTCCTGACATTGTTTTCTCCTTATTCTCCTGCTATCTGACTGTTTCTTATTAGTTTCCTTTGCTAGATCTTGATTCTGATCATGCTCACTAACTAACAAAGCTTTATCCTGGGTCTTCTTTTCTATCTATACTAATTCACTTGATTTCATCAGCTTCCCATAGATTCAATATAATTTCCATAATTATGACTCTTAGACCTATTTGTCCAGCCCTAACCTCTTTCCTGAATTCTAGTCCTGAATCTCTAAATGACCCATTGACCATATAGAACTGGATGTCTTATAGACACCTTAAACTCAACATGTCCAAAAGTGAATTCATCATCTTTCCCCCAGAAACCTCCATTTCTCAATTTCCCTTTTACTGTTGGGTTTACTAAATATCCTCCCAGTTATCCAGGCTCATTAGCAAGGTAGCCTTGACTACTCACTCTTTCTCACTCCTTATAACCAATCATTTGTTGATTCTTGTCATTTTTATTTTCTTAACATCTCTCAAATAATGTCTTTGTTTTCTGAAATTGCTGCCACTCTGGTCTTGATCACTTCACACTTGGACTATTTTCAAAAGTCTTCTTGCTGTTTCCTTTGCCTAAAGTCTATAATTAGGGGGGATAAATTGGAAAAGGGCTGAACAAGTTGTGGTATGTAATTATGATTAAATGCTATTCTGTGATAAGAAATAATGGGAAGATGTTTTCAGAAAAATCTAGGAAGACTCATATGAACTGATGAAAAGTAAATGAGCAGAACTAGGAGAAAATTGTTCACAATAACAGCACTATTACTAACAATGATCAACTGTGAAAAATTTGGCTACTCTGATCAAAACAATAATCCAAAGCAATTCCAAAACACCCATGATAAAAAATACTATTTGCCCCCCAGAGAGGAAGCTGTTGAACTGTGAATACAGATTGAAGCATACTTTTTTACTTTCTTTATTTCTTGAGGTTTTTTGCTGGGGAGGGGCCTGGGATTTCTTTTGTAACATGGCTAAAATGGAAGTAACTTTTGCATGACTTCACATTTATAATCAATATCAAATTGCTTGCTCTCTCAAGGTGGAAGACAAAAAGGGAATTCAGGGCTCAATATTTTTTTTTTAATCATTGTTAAACTTTTTACATGTAATTGGAAATATTTAATGAAATAAATAAAATATAGTAAAAAATAGAGCCCTTCATAATCTGGCCTCTTATGTGAGGTGTGGAGGGACTGGAGATCACAGTAATGATGAAAAACAGGGTTTGGGGGTTGCAAGGCAAAGAATGAGGTAGAATGAAAGAGATTATGATTAGATAAAGGCATTTCAATTTGAATGTGGAAAGAGAACCCTTCTGTGTAATGGCAAAGATATGACCTATGTGTGGCTCAAATTAAGTGAAGGAGTGGTCTTTTTATTCCTTACTTCCCTCCATGTACTCTGTAATTCAGTGACACTCCTTGTTCCTCACAGACCACTCCATTTCCATATTTCAGGCATTTTTAATTGCTAACTCCTTCTTCATCTCTATCTTCTAGCTTTCCTGGCTTCCTTCAAGTCCCAGATAAAAATCTTACTGCTTTATAAGAAGCTTCTCCAAGTTGTTCTTAATTTTAATGGCTTTATTATGAAATTAGCCCTCCCCCAATTATATATATATATGTATATTTTCCTGTATTTAATTGTATTTTGTTTCCCTGATGGGAAATTAGCCTTTTGAGAGTAGGAATTTATTTTTTTAGCCTTAAAAAGAATTAAATAAAAATTAACATGAAAGGATACAGGAACAGAACTTAATAAATTATTTGCATTATTTTTAGGTAGCATTTAAAGACCCATTCCCATTTGAAAATGTCAGAATACTGTCCAAATGAATGCCCCACATATGAACCATTAAGACCTAATCTGCCTTTAGGGCACTTATGGTCCAACAGATCTAAAATGAATTGAACTGTTTACTTATGGAATTCCTGATTCTATTTATTAATAGTACATATGTTTATTTTTATAATTTACACCTTGTAGAGTGTATATCATAGATGCTTGATAAATATATTTTGAATGAATGAATAAAATGTAGCATCCCCTTGGGGCTCACATTCCCAGCTCCCACTTTAACTGAAAGTTTGAGATCCCTATAGAGTGACTGACTATTATTACTGTCCCTCAGTGTCTTAGGGATAGTTCTGTGGGCTATTTGAGTTTTCTATACTATCTTTCAGGAGTCCCTGCTTGTATGCTTCTCATTAATTATCAATCAGAATTAATTAGGTTAATGTGATATTTACTATGCAGACAGGATAGTTGTTATAGAGACAAATATCCCAAAGTGGGAAACATTTTCCTCTTTCAGGTTAAAAAAGAAATAGAGGAGAAAGTGGGTTTGAACTTATAGTAAAAAAAAATGGTAGTTAGATATACATGTGGAAAATGCATGTGGCAAAGGGGGTACTTTAGAGCTGGTACTTAACAGATGTCTTTTTCTCCTTTTTTAGAGCTCCTATGAGGTTTTCCTTAGATGTAACTCTGATGAGATTCAAAGTCAGTGCCTTTGTAGAATCATCAGGTGCCATTTTTTTTTCTATCCCATATTCACTAACTCCCATAAGTGGCCTTCCCTTTTTGTACCTCATTTATCTTCAGTGTATTATCAGATATGGATACATTAGCCTCTGCTACCAACTCTGATTGGAACTCTAAATATAGTCTAATCTTTCCAAATTCATAAAGTCATTGCCTAGTTAGTCAGTAGTGTGAAGATTGGATTTAGCTATCTCCTGATTTGTAACAATAAAGATGCTTATTTTAACATCAGGGATGCATTATTCCACCCTACTTTGTATACAAAATCGGGAATGTCTGTAACCATGCTTGAGGATTGAGTTTTAAGAGGGTGGTCTTTGATAGAGAAATTGACAAATCAGAAACAGCTGACAGATCTCTGGGCTGTCCTAAGTCAACCTTAGGCTATAATTGGTGCAGAGGAGATGGAGGAAAGGGAGTTAGAATCTTCTAGGGTTTTTTTTTTCCCATGGGGCTTCCTGTTGTCTGTCTCTTTTCCCCAGAGAGGCTGATCTGGCTGGTAGCATGCTAAGCATTCGGACATCTTGGCATGGTGGCAGCTATTTGTCTGGATTTTGGCGGTGAGTTTGCCCTTGAGCTAATTTTAGGTTCAGGCATCTTGGCTGAGCCCTCTTGGAGTTCAGGCTGATTCCTTCCTCCTTTAGTCTCCAAAACCTTATCTTCCTAAAGCCTCTACTCTTCCCCCCTGGCACAAGCCAGGCAGGAGAAATCCTACAACCTTTCCTTCTCTCTTCTCTTCCATTCCATTGCAATGATGTAGTAAGTAAGCTAAGTGCGGGGGCTAATCAGCCATGGGCACGTAATTATTATTTTGTATCCTTGATACTAATAATCCTTAATAAACCTCATAAAATATAATATTTTTATTACTAGAGATATAGTAACTTTTAGAATAGCAGCTGAGGAAAGAAACTCTCTTTTCCTCCCACAAGGGAAATTCCCTCTCACAGGTCCTACATCACAAGATCCTTCACCATTCAACTGATCTGCTACTAGAATGCTAGAATTGTAACTGGCATGCTGTCTTATACATAGACCCAGAGTAGGCATCTGTCTTCATCCAATGATCAAATTTCTTTATTACTTCCATTATTAGTTCAGGGCTTGTTCACATCTAGTTTACAACATTATTTGATTGAGCCAATCCAACTGTCTCTGCCTCCTCTAATTATAATATTTGAACAGGACCAGAAACAGGACCAGATCCATACAGATGACTGATAGCTTTGCCAATAATAATGTTGAACACTCTATGTCAGTAACTTGGGCATTAGTGTCAATCCAATAGGAGAAATGCTTCCTACCTAGCTCATCAGAATTTTGCTACAACATCTTGTGGAAGAAGTAAAATAAAATGGGAGGATCAAGCAATCCAGGACATTACAAAAAAAGGGAGGCTTTTTACTTTATATAGGACAGCAATAAAAGAATTGTTGGATTTCAAATAATTAGTGGCATGGGAATTAGAGCATTATGGGAAAACATAATAATTAACACTTCAGAAATAAAGGCATGCAATAGAAACTTTATCAAAGAAAGCAATCTAAATAATTGACATCATTTGAACAACTCATTATAACTTGCATGATGTTAAAAGAGAAGAAAATGGGGCATAACACATGAAGAATCTCAGACTGAAATACACCTATGAGGGGAAACTAGGTAGCAAAATGGATAGAACACCAGGCCTGGGGTTGGGAGGGTTTTTATTCAAATCTGGCTTTAGACATGTCCTACCTGTGGGACTCTGGATAAGTCACTTAACCCCAACTGTCTAACCCTTACCGCTTTTCTGCCTTAGAATCAATACTTAGTATCAATTCTAAGATGGAAGGTAGGGATATATAAAAAAAAAGAAGAAACACTGCTATATTCAAATTTGTCTTGATGGTTAATATATATATATACGTATATATATATATATTTCCACATGTTAAATTTGGCAATACATTATTCTGACAGAATAAGGATTCATCATCTTAAAAAGAATGGATTTTTGACTTTGACACAATATCAACTGCATCCATAAGTATTGTATGTGTCCAAGGTCTTAGATTCCTCATTTGTTAAATGAGAGAGCTGGATAAAATGATAACAATGGTTCTCTATAAGATAGCAGCCCTTAATAATGAATGATTCACATATGGAGGTAATGATAAGATAATGTATCCATGTAAATCCACTGACTCTGGAGTTGGATGACCAGGGTTCATATCTTGTGCCTAATGCTTACTACTATCAACAAGCATTTAGGTAAGGTGCTCATTTAACTCATTTGGGCCTCAGTTCCTCTTTTGCAAAAATAAAGAGGTTGGGGGCAGCCAGGTGGCTCAGTGGATTGATAGCCAGGCCCAGAGATGGGAGGTCATGGCTTCAAATTTGATCTCAGACACTTCCTAGCTGTGTGACCCTGGGCAAGTCACTTGATCCCATTGCCTAGCCCTTACCACTCTTCTGCCTTGGAACCAATACACAATATTGACTCCAAAATGGAAGGTAAAGGTTTAAAAAAAAATAAAGAGGTTGGTCTAGATGGTCAGTCTAGAATGGCTTTATTACCTTTTAAGGAAAAATAAAACTAGCCTGGCTTGGCTAAGTGGGAGATATTTTGTTCTATAACATCCCTTTTTTGTAGTGTAAATTGAGATTTATAGCCAAAATAGCTAGCTGAATGGGAGGCAGACTGCCTAGTACATAAGTATCTACTTGAGCAAGAATCTGAAATTTGAACCAGAATAATGATCAAGATATTCAATGAGAAAGTGACTTTTTCCACCCCTGAACTATAAAAAAAAAAACCAAAACAAAACAAAAAAAAAACCTAACCAGAAGCCCATGGGCAAAGAAAAAGGGTTGCCAGTAAGGCCAACACTTACGTAGGCCACCGATATAGTAGCCTTTCAGTATGACCACAAGACAAGGCAGAAACAAGTATAGCTAGCAAGTTTATGGGTCCAAAGGTAGAAAGACCGTAGGGCCCTAGGGAAGCTGTCAATAGTCATAATTCAAAAAGAAGTCAATAGTCTTCTCCCCAAAGGGAGAAGAACTAGGAAACATGAGGGACAATATGTGACTAACACGGTTGCTATGTTCAGCTAGGGATAGCTTAGATACCCAGGGACTCCAAGATCACTAATTTTTCATTCTAGAATGCCAGGAAATGATCCCTGAAGACTTAGGATGCTGAATGTAAACTCAAGGAAATAGAGGTCAGATCTCAGTGCCCTAAGGAATATAGAAATAATCAGCAATGCTGATTATCCCACCCCAAAATACAGCAGGTTATAGAGTATGACCCTGGAACAAAACCCCATTTCAGAAACTAAAGTTGGGATGATATGGAAACCAGAGAACTTTTCTAGGATAATGAAATTATTATAGTTCTAAAAATTTAACAAATAAGAAGAGGGCAATTCTATAACAACTATTAGCACAGACTAAAAGGAAAATCAATTTTTCATAAGAACTTACATGGATTGATTATATATGTATGTATATATATGTATGTATACATATATATACACACAACACCCAAAATCTATATTAAATTTCTTGCCACCATATCAGGGAGCAGGAAAGGGAAGGAGAGAATTTGGAACTCAATTTTTTTTAAGTGTTAAAATTGATTTTACATGTAATTGGGAAAAATAATTTATTGTTAAAAATAATAAGAACTACATGAATATTTAGAGGATAATAGAGCAAAGGATAAAAAAAATATAAAAACTCTGGAGAAAAGACTTGGAAGGATAATAGTTAATTAGAGAAAATTAGATAGTCCCTGCCCTCAAGGGGCATGTTCTTTTTCATTTAAAATTTAAAAAAACTTAAACACATATAGAAGGAGAATTTTCACATATACAGCATAACATACACACACAGACACACTAAATAATTCCATATGAAACCATGAATATCCATTTCATCTCACTTGTTGTTTTCTTTTAAAAGTGTATAATTACTTTCAAAATAATCCTAACTCACTAATCATAGTGGAAAAATTAGAATATTTCTTGTTCCACATTACCAATTACAAACTCTACCACCTTCACTCTGTACCCTTGCTATTTTTTATATTTATTCAATTCACATTTATTTCCTCAATCTGGTAGCTTTTATATATAACCACCTCAGGGTACTCTCTGTCCTTCCACAATGGATTCAGTGACTAGCTCAGCTCACTTTCTCCTCTCTCCAACTCTTGCCCTTCTATTAGCAGAATTCAACATAGATTGTCAAAAACCTCAACTTCCCAGTTTTCTGATTTACTCATTACCTATGCCCTACTGTTCCACCTCTGGTCAGCAACACAGAGATCATACTCTTTATCTTATCATCACCCACAAATGTTCCACTTTCATATTAGAAAAGAAATTCCTTTATCTGATCATAATCTACTTTCATCCCACCTCTTTCTCTGCCTTGCAGTCCCAACTTATTTTGCCTAGTGATACTATCAGTTCTTAAGGAATCAATGATGATTTCTACATAGATGATTCTCAGTTCTATCTACTACTATTTCTCACTAGATCTCCATTCTTCCATTTCCAACTGCCAATTAGATGTCATGAATTAGGTATTATGTAAACATTTTACTTTATTTATTTATTTATTTTTAACCCTTACCTTCCATCTTGGAATCAATACTGTGTATTGGCTCCAAGGCAGAAGAGTGGTAAGGGCTAGGCAATGGGGGTCAAGTGACTTGCCCATGGTCACACAGCTGGGAAGTGTCTGAGGCCAGATTTGAACCTAAGACCTCCCGTCTCTAGGTCTGGCTCTCAATCCACTGAGCACCCAGCTGCACCCTCTGTAAACATTTTAGACTCTCTACATTCTTTATTATTATTAATCATGATTACCTTGAATATATGATTTAATCTGTTTCAATTTCTTCCTTTGTAAAACAGAAATTTTATTACCTACATTGTTGTGTAGGTCAAATTTATGTAAAGCACTTTATAATTGTAAAGCTGTATAAAAGTAAATTATTAATTTTTACTGTTTTATAATGTAAATATTTCAGAAGCAATATGAAATAGTGGATAGAATGTTAGACTTAGGCACTGGATGATTTAGATTAAAATCCTTCTTCTGACATTTACTAACTGCATGAATGAGTAAATTATATACCTTTGCTGAGTTTCAATTTCTTTATTTGTAAAAAGAGGAGGTTAGATTTGTTGGCCCCTAAGGAAGATCCCTTCTAGTTCTAATTTGATGACTCTGTGACATTTTTTCTTGTATCTCTGGTGCCTTCCAAATTCCTGCCACACAGTAGGCACTTAACACTTAATAAATTAATGAATGAATATTGGTCAAAAATGTTCTCAGAAGAGCACAGAAAAAACAGACCTGTATTTTTTCTGTTAAAAAATGTAGGCAATTATAATCAGTCTTTCTTCAATACTACTTTATTTTTCTTCTTTTTCTCTTCAGTCAGAAATTCTTAGCATTAAAATGGGTCCTTCCATCAAAGAATCATCTTCCTTAAAAAATGCATCACCTGAGATCCATCAGCATTCATTTACCAGTTTGGACAAGTATGTCGCATGGTTAAGGACCTAAAATAAATTTTTAAATGAAGAAAAGGGTAGGCCAATCTGATGCACATTTACATTAGAAATTCTTTTGAACTGAAAAAAAATTAACTTTGGTACTTTTCCCATTAATTAAAAAAATTCCCAAGGACTTGTCAAAGTAGATTGACTCTCAGTCTATTTATTTAGATGGGGCAATTAAGTTTTGCATTCTGATTTTTCAAAGCTACTGAATTAGCTTTCAAAAAAATTTTATCTTCCCAGTGAGTGTAGATAAAACTGACTTGAGAGGAGGGGAATTAAGCTATTTGTAGTCAACCAGGATTTACTTACTATTAATCACTTAAAAATAAAAAATGACCCGCATGGTTTCCATAAAAAATGCATCTGAATCACCTAAGTAATCCTTCTAAAGCAACAGATTTCAAATGAAATAAAGACTCCCAGTAATATTTGTATCAGTCATTCTTTCCTTCCTAGTGTAAGCTTGTTGTGGAGAGATGTATAGTTATTTCTTTGAATACCCAACAGTTAGCACAGTGTTTGATACAAAGGAGGTTAACAAAAGCTCCCTGAATGAAAAAAACCAAAGTTAAAATGAAATTCTACCTCCTCAAAAAATGTGCAATTATGTATGAATGAATGAAAGAAAATGCATCTTTAAAGAGTTTACTGTATTTCAAATAATGGGAAAGTCCTAAGGGAGGTTAATTTATTTTAATTAAAAAAATACTCCAGGAGTGGGGAGGGAAGAGAAAAGGGAGAGAAAATGAATCATGTAACCATGGAAAATATTTAAAAATAAATTTTAAAAAATTTAAATGAAAAGGTTTTCATTTCTCAGGGATGATACTTTGAATTAATTCTAAGATGGAAGGTAAGGGTTTTTGTTGTTGTTTTTGTTTGTTTGTTTATTTGTTTGTTTGTTTAAGGTTATCAGGGAGCAACTAGGTGGCTTAGTGAATTGAGAGCCAGGTCCAGAGATGGGAGGTCCTGGGTTCAAATTTGGCCTCAGACATGGGAAAGTCCTAGTGATACAAATATAAAAGTGAGATAGTCTATATCCTCTTGGAGGTAACATTCTAATTGGGGGAGACAACATATATGGAGTAATAGTGTCCAGGGAAGGGAATTTGGTTTGAGAAATTGCAATAATTATTAGTAGAACAATAGGGTAGTATTCTGGTACACTCTTTCCAAAGGCAAAGGACAGTTTATTTGATTACAGTTTTAAGATAGAGGATGGAAGGGAAAAGTAGGTGGCAAGTCAGGGTGGAAAATGAGATGGGGAATGCATGTACTTGGGCAATTACAGCATAGTAACAAATAACTGTCAATCAGCAAACATTTATTAAGCTTCTATTATATGCCAGGCAGTTTTCCAAGTGTTTTGGATAGTAAGACAAAAACTCAATAACCCTATTTCCAAGAACTATCAGGCTCTCCTGGTTATTTTACCACAAATGCCACTCACATCACTGACTTTTCTGAACCCAAGCAGGTTATCAGGCAGTGATCTACACTGGTGAAGGGAACTCCCATTCCAATGAATAAAGTCATTGATATTCTTAAGGGAATGCTTGATTTTTTATAAAATCCTTTTCATGTTTTAGTCTTTTATAGGGAATGGGAAAATTCTTCACCACAGTGTATGCAGAAAGAATCAAATTCAAATATCATCACAATAACCTATCTCAAAGTGACTAAAGATCTGGATCTGTCAGAAATGACAGTCAGGATTCTGCCTTGAAACAAAAGCAAAATGATAGATGAAAAATAGCCAACTTGTCTAAGAAGGACTTTTAAAAAAGATTTTTAAAATAGCACGAAAATAAAAAACTGACAGAGATCTGGGAACTAGTTCATACGTTACTGAAATGTTCCCTGCTTTTTAAAAACCATACCTGCATTCGGTAGCCCCTAGAAAGACTGAGATACCCATCCAGTTATAATACACAGTTCAACTTTAGCTGGCAGCCTATGGCACTGTGGGAGAAATTACAATGATGACCTTTAGTATCTAAATGTAATATTAAAGCCATCACATGCTCCACTAATTAATGTGAAAACTAGGTTTGTTGAATTCTCGATAAGAAAATGCCTGCTGATAGAACAATTTGTCAAACTGTATATGAAAATAAACATATATGTGTGTAATATTCTGAAGAGTAAAGAATTATAGAATCAGTTAGTAGGACTTCAGTGGCTGTTTACTCTAACATGTCTGAAACATGAATTCCTGCTATAATCATGTTACAGAATCACACAATCTGAACCAGAAGGAAGTCAGAAGTCATCTGGTCCGACCTATAACTGACTGAATTTTGTCTCCATTACACTCAAGTAAATGACTATAATTCATCTGAAAATGTAGTGAGGGAAAAACCCACTACTCCAGAGGTACCTGGGATAGTTCTAATCACTAGGAAGTTTTTCTTTACCTCAAGCTGAAACCTGTCTCTGCAATTTTAACCACTGCTTCTAATTTTACCTTCTGAGGCCAAGCAGAATTAGCTCTAATCCCTGTTTGACATACTTGTAACCACCACTTATTGTGCTTTAATGTTTGCAAAATACTTTATAAATCTCATTTTACCCTCACACTAACTATGGGAGGTAGGTGTCATTATTATCCTTACTTTACAGATGAGGAAACTGAGACAGTCAAAGGTTAAATGATTTGCTCAGGATACACAACTAGGAAGTACTTGAGGCCAGGCTGGTCTTCCCAACTTCAGGTCGCATGTTTTATCCATTTTGCCACCTCCTTATTATAGTCTTTCAAAGATTTTAAGTAAATTATTTTGTACTCTATTAAGAGTTCTCTTCTGCTGGCTAGATAATCCCAATTCTTTCAACAGAATATCATACATCATGATCTCAAGACTTCTCACCATCTTGGTTAACCTTTTTAGATATTCTTCAGATCATCAATGTAATCCCTAAAACATCATACCTAAAACAAGGTGCAGCTGTTAGAGCACCATGTCTGGAGTCAAGATCCGAGTTCAAATCTAGCCTCTGTGACCTTGGGCAAGTCATTTAAGTCTTTTTGCTTCAGTTTCCTCTTCTATAAAATAAGCTGGAGAAGGAAATGACAAACTGTTCCTGAACTGATGAGATAGAACTGAAATGACTGAAAACAGGAGAAAAAATCAAGAGAGATCTCTGAGAGGAAGTGGCATTTGATTTCAACCTTGAAGGAATTTTGGAGTTCTAAGAGCAATTGGTGACAAAGGAAATAATCTCAGGCAGTTTAAAGGCACAAATGCAGTAGAAAATGCTAAATGTGTGGAGATCAGCAAGTAAGTAACATTTATTTGGAACCTATAGTGCATGAGGTGGAGTTGTGTGAAATCAGTCTAGAGCAATCAGGTAGAGCAAATCATGAAAGGCTTAAAATGCCAGAGGAGTTTGTCTCTGATATTAAAGCAGAAAGGAACCATTGAAGCTTCAGAAGCAGGTGAGTGACATGATCATACCCTTGCTTTAAAAAAGACAATATGGCAACTGAATGGAGGATGGATTGGAGAAAGGAGAGACCTAAGGCAGTGAGATCAATTAGAAAGCTATTAAAATAGTCAAGGCAAGGGGTGAAAAGATTCTGAACTAGGGTGGTGACTGTATGTTGAGAGAAAGGAATGAATGGGAGATGGCATTGAGAGGTAGAATTGATAAGCCTTGGAAGCATATAAGAGATATTCTGATCTCCGGAGTAGAAGATACCTCCACCACCTCCTAAAAACAGGGTATCCCCAAAGTCTTAGTACAGTTTTAAGCTATTAAGATGTGTATATATCTTGACTAGACACATATATGTCTCTTCTAAGAATTATACATATATGTCCTATGTAAATTCAGGTTAATATTGTATTTACTCCATACACATTGAGTGGTGGTGATGAATAAGTCAACAACTCTGAATTCTGAAATAGATACAAACTTGATTTTCCTCTAGGGTCACTATAAAAAAATGGACAAGAATGGACACATATGCTAAACTTGTTTTCTCAGACCTAAAATTGTTTCAGATTTCAGAGAAAATAAGGTTAACCCACTACCAATCTTCATTGCAGAGCTTCACTGATATGTTTTCAGTAACACCCTAATGCAAGAGAAACCATGAAAATACATTATTTTAGCTTTATTACTTCTCTTGCCATTGGAATATTATGCCCTTGAGAAAAAGAATGAAAACCCATTCTGTCATTTACAAGTTCATACATGAGTTATTATAATTAAACATTGTAACTTTTCCTAAAGGGTTTGCATGTTCTTTAAATGCTTGGGCTACTGAAATGAGCTTCCCACCTCCCAATTTAAGTAAAAGAGATTGAAAAACATTTTTAAAGAAGTATGTTTTCTTCACCAAAGACATTTGATTTACTTTCATAGCTACAAGGACAGATTTTCCTGTTTTATTATGGCTGGTCAGAGCCTTGAGCAGATCAGTATGAGTTCATCCTCACATCTGATCTTATTTGGTCCCTGGGGCACCAAACTCAGAGCTAGTAACTCTTACAAATAGATTTAAGATCTGTGGGAAGTCACCCATCACTTTATCATGGATATCTCTGTTCTATGAACATTTTCTGCTCTTACCTTCTTGCAAGGTCAGATCTCCTCAGCACCAAGTGTCTATGCATGATGGGATCTAAATTAAAGCAATGTCCTTCACTTCCAAAACCAGTAGTTTTTGATTCATGAGTATAAAAAGAAACCGTCTTCCTTTTCCCTTTTTTTAAATAGGTGCATAACATAAATATATCTTGACTAAAATCATAGATATTATTATACTTATATATATTACATGAGATAGATTTCAAAGTCCTTCACTCTAAAATTTTTCAATTCTTTGAAATTTTTCCACAATCCCATGGAATAACTTTCATCAGCTACTTCCTCCAGCAAATAGTAATCACCAAAGAGGTGGCAGAGCTGGGATTGGTAGTCAGGAATTCTGGGTCGTTGTTCATCACTCTTTTCAGGATATTATAAAATAGCTTTTAAGAAGAAACATTCCTATTGTGAATCTTAAAAAACTACTCAGACTGTACTTTAGAAGATTTGATTTAGCTATTTCCTTATTGTAACAATGGAGATACTTCGTCTAACAAGAATCAGGAATGTATTGATAACTTTTAAAATTACTCCACCCTAATTAGACATACTTTAGGGGAAGATAATAGTTGTAAACTCCTGATTGAACAATGAAGGTACTTAACTCATAGGTTATAGTGAAGCTAGAACCTTAAACTAACTCTATTTTTAGATCTAATACAAAAAGGTGTTAAGTACCTGAAAAGGTTAAATTAATCACAAAAAGGTCAAGTAACTCACAAAAGGCAAGCTTAACAAAGAAGTGTGAAGTACCTCAGAAGATATAATCTAATCAGAGAAGGTGAGAACTAAAGAGTGGTGAGAACTAAGAATGGGCAGTCCTGGAAAAAAAAGCATCTACTGTGATTGGTAGATGTAAAAATTTAGGGGAGGTGACATAAGTGAAAATTCTCCTTAAAAGAAGGCTAAAAGTCAGTTCAAGAGATTCTTTTGAACTCAGTTTAGGAGACTGATTTCAGTGGAGGACTGGAACCCAGCTTGGAGATGGTCTCATGGTGAGTGATAAGACTGACTCCCTTTCCTTTAGACTCAGGAAGGCCACTGGCCAAGGTCTTTAACTACTGCCTGGCTCAGCCTGAGCCAGAGCAGTTTAAATTAATTCTCTCTCTCTCCTTTCCTTAATTCCTTCTCTCTATATTAATTAAAATCTCCATAATTCCCAGATGACTTGGGTATTTTATTATTTGGGAATCATCCCTGGTGACCAAATTATTTAGATTTTAAGTCAAAACACTAAAATTATCATCACACTATTAAATTCAACAAGTAGTAAGTGGCCACTACTCTGTAAACAGAACTGCATTAGGTCCTTGGGCTATTAAGAAAAAATCAAAACCAGAAATCGTTTTCCTCAAGAACTTACTTTTCAAGAACTATAGCATTCATATAATTGAAGACAATATAATTTGAGAAGGTAAGAAAGGTCCGCTATATGAGGTGGCACCTGAAAAGAATTTTAAAGGAACAAAAAATTCTACTGTATGGCATATGAATGAAGTTGAATGCACTTTATATATAGGAGGATAGATTGGATAAAGTCATGGAATGAGAAGATGAAATACTGAATTCAGGAAGGGAGTAATAAGTAGGCTTGAACATAGAATATATGAAGGGGAATAATGGAAAATAAGTTGGAAAGATCCACTGGAGTCAGATTGTGAAGGGCTCTAAATGATCTTCCAGTAACAGAATAGGAAGCCTACTTGTTATAGAGTGTTAGAGCTGGAAAGGAACTTAAAGAGCATGTCATCTAACCCCATCATTTTATTGATGATAAAGTGGGGTACTATGATGATAAAATGGCTTAGCTAAGGTCTGACAACAATTAGCAAATGCAGTCCACGTGTCTGGGGCTCTCAACCATCAGCATATAGCTCAAAGGTTTGGTTTTTGTTGTTCTCTTTACAGATATGTCTTTAACTGGATAGTAACAGGTTTATTTATATTACAATTAATGAAGCACTAATCACATTCACACCAAACCACACATGAATGTGCCAGAGTTCATAAATTTAAATAAATAAACTTAAAGAAAAGAAATAAATTACTTAATTTTACATATAATAAATTATGTTAATTTTACAAGCAAGGAAACTGAGTCCAAGAGAGGTGGAGTGAATTGTCCAAGATAATATAGGTAGTAAGTCTCAGAGATTTTTAGATGTAACAATAACCATAATAAATAGAAAATATTAGAATTTACACTGCATCTTATTATTTGCAAAGGGCTGTACGAAAATTATTTCATTTTGTTCCCACAACAACCATAGGAGGTAGGTGCTACTATTATGCCCATTTCACATATGTGGAAACTGAGGACAACATAAATTAAGTAATTTGTCCAGTTTTATACAACTAAGAAAAGTTTCAGCCTGGATTTGTAACTTGCATTTCCTTGATTACAAGTGCAGTGCCACAAAGCTGCTTAGGACCTCTGACTCCACATATAACATTTTTTGCTTATACCATGATGCCTTTTAGGTAATCTCTGAATCCTTGAAAATCATTCAATACTTTGCTTATCTTACTGCTTTACTTTTATAAAGTCTATCTATTTTAATTTCTATTTATTATATAATTTCTAGCACAGTTATAGGAACATGTATCTTCTCTTTGTGAAGATAAATTAAATCTCTCCCCTGATTGTGAAGATTAAATTAACTCCCCTGCCCGTTTTTAGATTTAATCACCAAAAGTGTAAATATCCGACTTACTCTTTGAGTGGGGGAGGTCTATGACCCACTCTTCACAATAGTGGGTGACAAATCAGAATAAAACTGACTGCCCCCTGGGCAGTCCTAAGCAAAGCCTCAACTGTAATTGGTAGATGTAAAAGTAGAGGAAGACACAGGAAGTGATGCAAAAGAAAGTGTCTTTAAAAGGAAGTTACAATTTCCTGTGGCAATTTCTTCTGGGAGTTCTGGAGTACTTTGTGCTTGGGACTTTGGAGTTCTGAGTTTGAGTTGGAGGCTGGAAAAGAATCTGCTGACTGGATCTGAGACCTTTCTTGGTGAGACTGTCCTTGAATCTCTCCCTTTGAACTGATACAAGGTGAGTGAAAAGAGCTGACTCCTTTCCTTCATCTTCTGAAGTGACTAGCCCCAGGAGAGACCTACTCTCTTGAGAGAGACTCCCTGCATCCCCAGGTCCTCAGCTAACAGCTGAGGCCTCTCCTGCTAAGAACTAAACTTTCCTGCCTGGGTTGAGTCAGGGGTCAGAGCAAAATACTTAGTGTGGAGGCTAGATATCTTACCATATTCTCTCTCTGATTTCTTCCTTTACTTTCTATATTTTGTAAATAATTGTAAATAAATCTCTTTGGAATTAATTAAATTCCTGGCAACCCTACTCTTGAATAATCCAGTCCAACCCTTTTATAAAAACACCTTTTCTCCCCTTTACACCTTCTATATTGTAAAGAATAGGAAAGAAGGGCTGTGTCTCATTGTATTTACACAGAATGGTATCTTACACATAGTAGATTTTTTTTCAATAAATATTTGTTAAAATAATAATTCCAATGAAAACAAAATATTTAACTTCTTTTTATAACCTCTATATGATCTATAAGGTATAAATTATCTAAAAGATCAATTGGTTAAAGGTAGGAATGGGGTTGAGTGGGTTGGTAAATCTTTGTCCAGGTCCACTTTGACAACTAAAAATGAGAAATGCACAAAGACTTTTAAAAATCACAATAACAACAAAAACAAGAAAAAAAAAGAGAATTCCTTCCAAGGAAAGTCTCATAGGAAAGAAAGTAGAGGAACTGAAGAAATGAGCAAGCAAAAATGACGTCCGAAAACAATGAGTGTCTATGTATTTTTTAAATGAGGACTCCCAAGAAGAAAAGATGAAAACATGGTAATAAAAACTCAGTAAAAGGACACAAGCCATAAGTTTGAAAACCAGAGTTTTTAAAGATTAATTCAAAATAACAAATAAGGGAATTAACTATTTAATTATGGACCCTCCAAAAAATAGAACAATTGAATTAGAAATGCAAAAAAATAAAAAATATAACAAAAATGTCTGAAAAATCAATATTTCATTAGCTTACTTTAAAACGACATAAAAAGAATATTGAAGTCTCTGAAAATTAAAGATGTGACTTTGGAAACAGTGCTGGTGAGATAATCAGAAAATTACTAATCTTCTAGAAAAATAAAATGAAATTAAGAGCCTAAACAACTTAGTTAAGGAAATAATTTCTCCAAAATGCCCAGAATATTTGAAACAGAGTTTTGACAAAGTTTGAATTGATAAAGTACATGTTATACTATAAAAAAAAAAGAATCAGAAATATAATTCACCCAGAAATGTAGTCACCAAGTTCTAAGGATTTAACATTAAAGAATTTTGCAAGCAACAATGAAAATGAAATTCATATATCCAGAAAAAAATACAAATCATGCAATACTTTTATTGACAAGAAATTAGAGAAAACCTTTGAATATGATTGAGGAAATATGGAATAGTAGAAAATATAATGGATCTGGAGTCACTGAACCTGGGTTCAAACATGGGTTTTGCCACTTCCTTAGTGCCCAATCCTGGGCAAGTTCCAAACTCTACAAGTCTGTATTTTATTTTCTATAACAAAGGATATTGGATTAGATGACTTCTATGTTCTTTTCAAGGTTTAAATCTATGAGTCTATGAATCTATGAATTACCAAATAGCAAAAGAAACATATTATCGCAAAATACTATGTAGAAGAAGAAAGGGAGGGATCTTGGTAGAATATAAAGATATAAACCTATTATATCTCAGTATGAAAAGTAGAAGCTTCAGTGTGATAAAATAAAAGGATTAAAGATTTAGAGCTGCAAAAGTCAATGAGTCCAACTTCTTCATTTTACAGATGAGAAAATTGAGATAGAGAGGTTGTGACTTGCTTAGAGACAAAAAGCAAAGTATCTGAGGTAAGATTTGAACTTTGTTGTATTCTTCTTCATAAAATAAAATATGAATAGAGCCCTTGGCATGCAATTTCAAGGAAGGGAACGAAGAAGGGAAGGCAATATTTAAAAAAAAAACCACCACCTTCTCTAACAAACATTGAGAGAACAAAAAGAAAATATCTTTCAGCTAATATGGATATCAGATATAAGTACCTTCAAGTACAGGAAAAAATACATAAGACTTTTTGAAAACAGAAATAAGTCATTCTAACAACTTCCTTTTATGAGACAAATATAGCTCTAATATGCAAATAAGGAGGAATAAAGCAAAAAAAAGGAACAATAGGTAGCAATTATTAATGAAGATTTATGTAAAATTTTAAAATAAAATATTAGGAGATACTCAGCAACCTGTTTCAGCAACAATCATTCACTATGGCAAAGTTGTGCAAAGGTAGTTCAACATTAGAGAAAAATAATAATAATCATAATAATGAAATTAAAATCCCCAATTATGTGAATAAATGGAGAAAAACCTAAGACATAAAGTGCACTCATTAAAAACAATGAAAATTTCAGAGTGGAAAGATATTTGCTTAAAATGATAAAAAAAATTTATCTAAAACCAAGATTCAATATTATCTGTAACAAGAAACACAGAGAGCTTTCTCAATAAGATTAGGGGTAAAGCAAAAATACTACTACTTTCACTGTTAATTGAGATATAGAAATTAATGATACTAGAAATGCTAACCCAAGAATTAGAAGAAGAAACAACTTAAGGGCAGAAGCATGGGGAAAGAAGAGGCAAAATTATCTTTATTTGAAGATGGCATGGTGACTTTCTTAGAAAACATGAATAAGAAAAAAAATTGTAGATAGCTTCATCAAAGAAGTCACATGAAAAATAAACAACCAAAATAAAATCACTATCATTTTTGTGTATTACTAATAATAAGAAGATGATAGTATAGAGAACTTAATTGAAAACAACAACAAAGTTTAATAATAAGAAGATAATAGTATAGAGAACTTCATTGAAAACAATAACAAAGTGTATTAAATATCTGGGAGTTCACCCAACCAGCTATAGATAGAATCTATAAGGCTTTAACCACAAAATTATTATTACAAAAATAAATTGCCTAAGGTCTTGGAAAGTTAATTTATATTCATAGTTGGGTCAAAACAAAATAGGAAAAATATAATACTATCTATCTTTTTAGAGGATACTTGGTGTAATGGAATACTATTGTTAGAAGGAATGATGAACAGGATGATTTTTGAAAGAGCTGGAAAAAACTACATGAACTGATTCACAGTGACATAGTCAGAACTAGGAAAACTTAGATACAGTAACAACAATATTGTTTAAATACAATCCTGAGGTAGCTATATAACCCTGGGCTAATCATTTAACCTCTTTTTGTCTCACTTTCCTTCTCTGAAAAATGTAGATAATAACTACCTTGTTCGCAGGGTTGTTGTGAGGATAAAATGAAATAATATTTCAAAACTGCTTAGCACAGTACCTGGTCATAGTAGGGCTTATATGATTTTTCCTTTCTTTCCTTTTCCTTTCTCTTTTTCTTTCCCATCACATGTTGAACACTTTTCTCAAGTATGTATCACCCTGATTTATGGCTTCCCTGATGTTTATTTTCAGAGAGCCATGAACAGGATTATTTCTGTTAAATCTTCCAAGGAACCTTGAATGATTTCGATAGGAGATATCTTGTTGTAAAAGAGCCTGTAAGGTAGTAAGTATTTCATTCTACCAAGTCAAATGCTTTTTTCATAAATAACAAATAATAAGTACAATGAAATTTATATTGTGTATGTCTTTCAGTTAATTACAAAATGTAAAATTTTAGTCCATTGTTGAATAGTTTTTGCAAATGCCTGATTGTTCCCTAATAATATGTTCAACAAAGATGGCCCCAATCTGTGAAAAAATGACCCTCATGGAGATTTTGTATAGATAAGAGAGTACATATAAAACACATACACACATATATGTATATGTGGTTGTTCATGTTTTCTCAAACACCATTTATAGGTATTAATAAGGTCTAGATTTCCCCCATGGCTTTGGTCCTTCTGTTATATTAGATACCTTATAAACCAGTGCTTCATTGCCCTCATAATGATATAACCAATCTAGCTTTTTTTCATCTTTTTTTTTCTGAACTGTTGACAAAAATGTCAAGATCATTAACAATCAGAGGAAATGCAAACTAAAACAACCATCATGTATATAGTTTCACAACTATTGAGTTGAAAAATATGGGGAAAGATGGAGAAATTCAGTGTTTAAGTAACTATGATTTACTAATTTGCTGTGGCATGATCTAATCATCCTGAAAAAGCAATTTGGAATTACATAAGAATATTAACAAATTATTTAAACCCTCTGACACAGGAGTCCTAATAATAGGTTTATACCCCAAGGAAATCAAAGCAAGAAAGCATCCAGAGATATGTAAATTTTCACAGAGCACTATTAATAATAACAAAATTCTATAAATGCTCAAATATTGAAGAATGGTTTAAAAACATGTTTTATATAAATGTAATGTAATATAATTTACTATTTATAATAATTTATAGGGCAAATTGAATGAATAGAGGAAGATGATGCTTAACAAACACCTTAGGCTATCAAGGAGAATGCTGATGCTATATATATATATATATTTTTTTTTTATATATATATATATAGTAAGAGACCGAGTGGCATCCTGAAATCAAAACTTAAAAGGAAGAACAAAGAGCAATTAATACCTGTGTAATACCAATTTTATGTATATTTTTGCTATGATAAAGTAAATGACCACAGCTCTGTCAAGTTTCTGAACAAAACCTTCATAATGTTAATGAAGCACAAGGCTCATCACCTGAAGGTAGTTATAAAAAATTAATGCTTCTATGATAAATAGATATGATAAATATGATAAATAGAATAAAAATTTGCAGAGATCCTTCAGGAACAAACCTAACTACTGAACAAATAATAAATTTTGACAATTGATACAAGTCACTGAATTTGTTAATTATGAGAACAAGTAGTTTATCTTTGGACATACAACATGAAACATCTAAAATCCAGGAACGGAACCAAAAAGTGCCCCATGTTTTTCAACATGAACACTGAATAAATGTTTGAGCCATATGAAATTGTTTATAGTAATGGAGAGGCATATATAGGGATTCAGGATCAGGTCACTGCCACTAGAAATGATAGGACAATTATCTTTAAGATGCTCCATACTTATTGATTGTATAAATTATAAAATGATAGTGTAGAAACTGTGAAACATATCACTGCAGGTTGCCAAAATGTAGCATATACTGTATACCAGAAAGACAGAATCAGGTGGCTACAATTATATACTTGTTATCTTTTATAAACAACCAGACTACAAATTCCTATTCTATAAAAGGAGACTTCAAAATATGAGAATGAAATAAATAACCTATATTGGAACAGGGGCATTATTAAATACAGAACTATTATTGGCAACTTCCTAAACATAACAATTATCCATAAAAACATAAGGACAGTATTTTTAATATGTAATAACAGGCTAACTACTCATAATGTCCAAATGACATGTAATGAAAAGCTTTCAATTATAGATACTAAGTAGAAGAAATATGAGGTGTATTTTATCTTTATCATCCTGTAATTTTAGAGGAACTGAAGAAGTTTTCTATGTGTCTATAGCAGATGATTTACAGTGAAATAGTCACAAAAAAGCAATCTTTTTTCCTTCCTCTATAATAGTCCACAGAATATAAAATAATGATAGGATAGCAATTTGTCCTTACTGTATCTATCTGAATTCCACAAAGAAAACACAAAAGAAAAGAAAAGAAAAGAAAAGAAAAGAAAAGAAAAGAAAAGAAAAGAAAAGAAAAGAAAAGAAAAAAGAAAAGAAAGAAAAGAAGAGAAAAGAAAAGGAGAGAAAAGAAGAGAAAAGAAAAAAGGTGAGAAGAATGAGATGTTTCTCTGATTGGACCCTCTGACAGAAAGTCGGGTCACAAGCTGCAGTACCTCTGTTAAAGAAGGAGGCTCAGCATAGATTTTCCTCCACATTTCCCATCAGCTATACTGCTTTCAGAATTCTTTGGAACTCTCTATCATGCCCCTCATGCAGGATACCTTCTCCTCTCCTTAACCTCACCTCTAACTTTTCATATTCCCTTTGTCTACTCTATCTCCCCATTAGATTGTAAACTACTTGAAGATAGGGACTATCTTTGTTTTTATTTGTATTTGTATCACCAGGGTTTAGCACAGTGCCTGGTATATAGTCGGCAAATAAATATTTATTGACTTTCTGACTGATAATAATAACTAATATTTCCATAATACTTTAAAGTTTTAAAAACCCTTTAGGGACAATGAGTCTGTGCAGTATACTGGATTGATCACTAATCTTAGAGTAGAGTGAGTAGAGTGACTATGAACAAATAACCATCTCTTAGTGCCACAAACAACCATTTAAGATTTACAGACTAAATTGTTGGTCTTCATTGGTCATCCAATTCCATACCGGGAACTCCAAACACAATGAAATTGAAGGTTTAGAAAACTCTCTTTCCCTATTACTCACAAAAGGAAAAATGAACATGAAGAATTAGCAGAAACATAATATACCATAAAAATCAAGATATCACCAAAGACAACAAAACTCTGGTCAAATTCTCAAAGTTACAGGGCATGTGCTTACTTTCTCTTAAAAAATGGTAAGTTACAAAAATGAAGAATCATATATACAATCAATTGTATTACCTCTGGGGAAAATTAATATTGAATTATATTATTTATTAGTAATATTTCTATGTGAAATAATAGTTATCAAATTGGGCTGGGACCTTTTGTCTTTTGATAAGACCCTGAAAGGATTAAAGGCAGGGCCAATCAGCCATTTTGAACTTTGACTCATTTGAGAGTACTGGTACATATAGCTAACTAAAGGGTATACTGGTGTTTTCCTTAGTTATATAAAGACCTCCCCAGTGGTGAAGTAATAAGGGAGGAGTTGAGGTCTCTAAGTTGACTACTTCTTTCTAAACAACAATGGGGACTTCCAATATAATTGGAAGGCTCCAACTGTCTGGCCAATCAGAAGGAGGACACACCTCTCTTTAGAAGAGAGTCAAGGCTTACTGGGTTCTTTTTGCTTAGTAGCCTGGTAAAAGATCCATTCTTTGTTAGTAGACTTATGCATCCATTAATAAACAATATTATTCTCAGAGGAAAGGCCTCATATTCTTTATTGATTAAAATCTGGATGTTACAACTTTATTAGCAGTGTTAACTATTTTGGGGAAACTCACATGAAGGGGAACTTTTTGAGGCATGTTACTCCTGTGACAAAACAAAATATATTGGTAATAAAAATAAATTTTAAAGATTATAAAAAAGAGAAAAACTGATAATAAAAGAGAATTACATGGAATCCAGTGATCTAAATTCTACTCCCAACCCCCTCATTTACCCATTCTTCACTAACTTCTCTATAAGTTAAAAAGGGAAATACAAATTGCTCTTCTTTCATACTCACAGGACTGAATGAATTCCAGGCAGAATCAGTTTAATGTACTTTGTTCTTCTTTAGTTTAAGACCTTTTTACCAAATGGCAGTGTTTATAACTGGCATTAGCAAAAATTTGTCTAAGATATTATACAAACATATCTGGGCCCAGTTTGGCAGTCAAATGTTTCCATTATGGTTAAAATGGTAAAAGATACTTCCTGGCAAATTTAAACTATGGATCATATTTTGTTTAAGCTACAAAGCTTTGGTAAAAGCAATATTTCTATTCTGTCCTTTGCCATAGCCACACTTTCTCATGTCACCAAGAGCTGCAAGTGTTAAAAACGTTGCAGGTGTGATTCTTTCTAACAAGAATTAGGGAGGCTGTAACTAGACTTCTCATCCTAGAGATTCTTGATGCATTTGAATGACTGACATAATCCCTCATCACATCTTCCTAGAGTCCATTACTATGCATCAAGTGTCAATACATAGCCTAAAGCTGTTGTCATATTCCTCTGCATACAAATTACATGCTGCATATTTATATTTGGCTCTTTTTCAGTCACTTAAGATTTTCATCCTTCTCTAATGGCTATAAGTTCATTTTATATTTTCAACTTGGGTTGAATTATCATTAGGTTTGAACTATTCCAGTGAGCACTGCCCTGTGGCTTGACAGAGAACAAGTGACAGAGAACAAGCTTTCCTTGTGAGCTTGCCTCTTTTTGCTACTACACAGTGTCAAGATTTTTGTCTTTTTCTACAGTCCCCTTGAAGTTGACCCAGCTTTTCCTTTTTCTTCTTAGCACAAATTTGGCTTTGCTGTCAATTCCCTCTTGCCATTCTTGTCTAGAATATTGACAAAAATTTCCCACTATGTTAGAAGGAGGTTGGGCTAGAGTGAGAGACATTGGATAAGTCTATGAATGATCTACAAAGAAGATGGGTGGATGAGCAAGAGGAAGGAGAATGAGCAGAAAAGAAGGTGACTGACTGCCAATAGGACTGAAGATGGTGGTTATAGTAATCATCCACAAAGTTCCTTATTTATAAATAGGTCTTGTTATTTAAAAGCTCTATAAGATAATTGTTTGAAACTCAAAACACATGTTTCCATAGAAATGATGTTATAAATGGTGGTTAGGTTTCTAGACACCAACAGAATTTTTAACAAGTTCCTACAAAAGTTTATTCAACATAAATCAATTGTCATAATGGGCCCCCAAGAGCCCAGGAATTGCCTTAACTAGCAAATTCTTGATTTCCTTTCCAAGTGCAGTGATATGGTGGTCAAGACAACAAAAGTTTAAAAAATAAGCTCATTCATAATATCCTGTGGAGAAGGAAGGTGGAGCAATATAAGCAAGATCACCTCATAAACCAGAAGAAGCACTAGAAGGAAAAATAAGTACAAAATGTTATGAATTCCAAATAAGCAAAGTCCCTCTAGGACATTAAAGATGAACCTGGAAAGAAGACAACAAAAAGAAGAAAGGTAGACAGACTTGTAAAGATTAAAATTTTTTTTTTACTATTAAGGATAGTAGACCCTCCATATTTAGAATCTAGCATTACAGTCCCAGATGTGCTACCTGAGAAAGTGGTAATGGTGTTCCAGAAAAGAATTATGGGAAAAGCAGCTGAACTAGACCAAGTATATGTACAACAAGTCTGTCCTGGAAGCAACACAATTTTAAGGGCATTGAAGGACTGATTCTTAAAGCATATTTACCTGCCTTCCCTATATTCAGGAAATTGTTTAGTTAAAGTCTTGCTACTTGCTTCATAATGTCACCATCAAAATTTAATCAAATGAGATAATTGTGAAAGTGCTTTGGAAGGATTAAAATTTAAGATATCATTATGATAAGTTTTTGGCTCACAAATACCTTGGTTGATCAGTCACATGCATTTGAAAGAACTTTCAATACTGTTCCAGATTTGGAAAGATTCATTTCTCTGTCTCTCTGTCTCTCTGCCTCTGTCTCTGTCTTATTGTCTCTGTCTCTCTCTGTCTCTCTCTGTCTCTGTCTCTGTCTCTGTCTCTGTCTCCCCACCTCATTTAAATGCTTATAAATCTAGTAATAAGCCTCCAAGATTGTTATTTATAACAACTGTCAGTTCATATTTGTAAGTGCACACACACTCTGCACCCAGGCATTGTGAAAATATGCCTCAATTTCTTCAACTAAGTCATTGCTGATTAATTTGGGGGAAAGGGAAGGGTCAGGCTTAGATTATGTAGGTTATGCACATAAGATTCAGTCCTATTAATTCCCCTACCAACCTTGTTCTTACTTCTCTCCTGAGGCATTGCTGATTCCTTCCTCTAGTTTAAAATCCTCACCCTTCTTTGAATTCCAGCAAACTATCTGGTTCTTCTCCTACTGACCTGTATCCTTTAGTGAGGCCTCTTTCTCATTCTGCTTTCTAACTCTGGAAGCTCTCCAAGGCTCTGAACATAGCATTTTGATCTCTTTTTTACTTACTCTCCTGGATCCAACTAATTTTTCTGTGTAACTGACTCCTGAATGCATACATCATGAACACAATCATGTGTGCTCAACAAAAGCAACTCCTCTTCCTGAGCACACAAATACAAGGATACATATCAGACTTGGAAAGCATCTGAGGTCTTCCAGTACAGTTTATTCTTCAACATATTCCAATAGTGAGGAACCTACTACCTCTGTTTTGTTTTTAAAAAAATCTTTACCTTCCTTCTTAGAATCAATGCTAAGTAACCAATCTAAGACAGAAGAACAACACTAAGGGCTAGGTGACAGGTAAAGTGACTTACCCAGGGTCACACAGGTAGGAAGTGACTGAGGCCAGATTTGAATCAAGGATCTCCCATCTCCAGGTTTGGTGTTCTATCCATTGAGCCACCTACCTGCCCTTTCCTTCTAAAAGTGGCCCATTCCACTGCTAGATATGTACATGAAATGAAAAAGAATCTCTTTAGATATTAAGTTAAATTTTTCCTGTCTGCAACTTCCACATATGTCCCCTAATTCTAGCTTCTGGACTAAAGAAAACTAATCAAATGCTTTTTCTATAAGATTCAATTCCATTCTATTTAATTCTACTGCCTTCCCTCTGTCTCTTATTTCTTGTTCATCCTTTTTATGGCTTGCCTTGTATGTGTTTATTTGCATATTGTCTCCACCATCAGATTACAAACTATTTAAAGATAAGGATTGTCTTTTGCTATTTTTCACTTCTCTGGCAATTAGCACAGTACCTGGCACATAGCAGGTGCTTAATACATGTTTATTGATTGATTGCCCTTCAAATACTAGAGAACTGCTACTGTTTCTTTTCTCTAGGTTAAATATCCTCAGTAAACACAAAGGATTAAATGAAATCAGACCTCAGAATTTCAGTTCTTTTATTGTCCTGGTTACTCTTTTTTGAACCTGCTCCAGCTGGTGAATATCTTTTCTAAATGTGGCACCCCATCAAATTGAATGGAAAATTCCAGTTGCTATCTGACCAGGATCCACAGTTGGTCTTTAATAACATCTCTTGTTCTTGGAATTATGCTTCTGTTAATGCAGTCCAAGATCATATTAGGATTTTGGGCTGCCATGTCATACTGAGATTACAATTCACTAAAACCACCCATTTCTTTTTCCCCTAGAATTGTCATCTAGCTAAACTTCTCCATTTTCTTTTTTATACTTGTGAGGCTGATTGTTTTTTACCTCAAATAAAGGACTTTACATATTTACATCATTACATACAAATTGCATCTAGTTGGGATTTGGCCCATTGATCTACCCTTAGCTATAAATATTAGTTTATTTCTCTCTTGAGATTTCCTTTTAAATAAACAGGAAGGAACATGCCTAAAGGCTAAGCACATATACTGGTCAGACATTTAGACTGGTCAGTGCTGAACTGGCAAAAATGGTATGTTCTTTAATTTACTTTCTTAGAATTCAGTGGGGAGTGGATTGATTACTTATTTTAGGCCTATTGCATCTGTCTGATTCTTATATTTAAAAAGCTATGGCATTATGATGTCACATTATACTTACATTCATCAAAAAGTAGGTAGCAGGTATATGGAGGAATGACACTGACTACTATAATATAGGAGTTGGTTTATGTATAGGTTAGTTTTTAGGAACTAGGTTTTTTAAATCATATAGTTCTTTGGGTTGGAGAGAGAAAAGATAATGTAGGGATGTGAAAACAACAAAAAAGGTACCAATAACATTTTTTAAAAGTCATAGACAAAAACAACAACAACAACAAAAGATGTAAAAGGGGAAACAGCCTAGTTATCTCCTACCTTTCCAGACTTTCTAATAGGTTAGTCCTCTTCAATTCATTGCCTCTAGACTCCTGGCCTTTCAGAGACCAAGAGACTCCTTATCTTATCTAAACTCAATTTAATCAGACAAACCAAAGGCAGCCTAATTTATTTCAATCTCTTCCCCTAGCTGTCAACAAACTTTGTCCAACTCAGGCCTTGTACCTTAGGCAAGATATCTAAGAGGAGGAGAGAGACTGAAAATCAGCCTACCAAAGCAAATGACCCAAATCTGGGCTACCCACCTTCCCCGTGAAGGAAAGATAAAATAAAAAATGCTAAAATAATAATAATAACGAAACCATCCAAAGGTTTTAAAAGTATATTTCCCAAGGCAAGAAAAAAAATTTAATTAAAAAAAATCCTTTCCTTTTGTCCTGTCAGTTCTAAGAAAGAATAATGTCAAGAGTTAGGCAATTGGGATTAAATAATTTGCCCAAGGTCACACAGCTAGGAATTGTCTGAGACCAAATTTGAACACAGGTCCTCCCAACTCCAAGCCTGGTATTCTGTACACTATACTACCTAGCTGTCCCAAGAAAATTATTTTTAAAAGTTCTAGAGAAAGGTCTTTAGAGTACTTAGGTATACCTCTTATGGAGTATATATAGGAAAAGGCAAGTATAAGTTTTGATTTCTGTGAAATGTGTTGCAAATTTTATTTTGGTAAAAATACAATACTCTAAATCATACACTTTGTTTTTGTTGAGTCATTTTTCAGTCATGTCCAGCTCTTATTGTGGCTCATTATTATTGTCCAACTCTTTTGGTGGCTTATTTCTTTCTCCAGCTCATTTGGCAGATGAAGAAACTGAAGCCCAGGTCCCACTCTATTTCCCTGCCACCTAATTGCCCATCAGTAAAATAATGATAGTTCACATTTATATGGCCCTTTAGGATTTACAAAGTGCTTTATATATGTTACCTTACTTAATATACATAACAATTCTTTGACTTTGATGATGTGATTATTCCAGTTTTACAGATTAGGCACTTTAGGCTGATAGAAATTAAATAATCATAATAACATTTATATAGCATCTACTATGTGTTAGGCATTGTGCTAAGTGCTTTTATAAATATTAGTTCATTTGATCCTCTCAATAATCCTGGGAGGCAGGTGTTTTTACCATTTTAAAGGAGGGGAAACTGAGGCAAAAAGAGGTTAAAACATTAGCCCAGAATCATAGCTACTGAGTGTGTGAGGCTAGATTTAAATGTAGGTCTTCCTAATTCCAAAATTAGCAACCCATCCACTAAGCCATCTTGACAGTTTCCTAATTTCCCCTTAACAGAAAAAATTAAATCCCTGAAATGGAAACAGCAGGAACTGGTTCTTATTAGTCAGGGAACCTCTGCCTATGTGGAAAGAAGATTTTCCCTCAAATAAACTCTAATGTATTTTTCTTTTTTTTTTCCCTTTCAGGTACAACAATAGCCACAGGTTCAATGAGCCACCTACTTCTGTTACTTCATTTGCTCCTCTAGATTTTTTTTTCAAACCCCAGAATAGTTACTGCCTGAAAGAAGGGTCTTAGTTCCTGCTTGGTGACTTCAATTTTCCTTCTCTCTTTTGGTGCTATGCTTCCCTCTACCAGCTCTTTATTTTTTCTCCTTCCTTTTACTCCATCTTAATCTGTCCAAATGCATTGATCATAAATGATGTGGTGCCTAGAACCTTCTATAATAATAACTCATATTTCTATAGTGAGCTAAAGTTTTTCCCTCAATGTAGTAATAACTTTTGTTTTTCTATCACCCTTCATTTCAAATGTATCTTTTGCGTCCAGAGAGTTATCCAGCCCTTGTAAGAAATAATACCAGTGGGGCATTTTAAGTAAACTTAAGGACAAATCAACTAAGTCAGGTGATGTGCAAGGATCCACACAAATAGCCCCCACACCCTCACCTCTATGAAGAAAAGGGAGAAGTACATTTTCTCATTCTTCTCCAGGCCCAAGCTTGAACAGCAAGATTACATAGCATACAGTTTTATTCTTTGGACTTTCCATTTAATTATTGCATTCATTATGCATATTGTATTACTGGTTCTGTTTATTTACAACCATAATATTCACTCAGCTTCATTCCTCATACTTCTCTGAATGTTATATTTATTTTTACAGTGAATTAATATTCCTTTATGTTTGTATAACATAACTTGTTTATGGAACTCCTCAATAGAAGGCTATCAACTTTATTTCTAGTTTTTTGCTGATAAAACAATCGGGAGGGTTAGGCTTAGAGTTTGAAGGACAATTTTTTTAAAAGTTTTTTTATTATTCTTTTAATGTATGTGGGACTTTTTCTTTTCTTTTTTTTCTTTGGCCTTTTTGGGGTAAATGCCTTAGCACTGGGATTAAAGGATATGGTTACATCATTAATTTTTTATTATATTCCAAATGTAACTCCTGAATGGTTGGATCATTTCAAAGCTTGACTGGAAGAACATGAGTATCAGCCTGTCCAACACTCATCATTTCCATTTACTGTCATAATTGTTGGCTATGAGGTGAAATCTTAGAGTTGTTTTAATTTCCTTTTCTCACGATTAGTGATTTGGAGCAATCTTTCATATGGTCATTGCTTGCGATTCTTTTGAGAAGTTTGTTTACATCTTTTGAACAAATATCCATATGTTCAGGAATGGTCTTAAATATTTGTTTTGGCTCACTATCTAACTTGGTTAGCAGAATCTTATCAAAGTCATTTAATGCATTTTTCATGTTGATTTTGTTTATACAAAAGCACCTCAATTTTATGAAATTTATTCTTTATAGCTGGTTCTTGTGAAAGGTATTTATCTAGACTAGCTAGGTAGCATTTATATATATATAGTACTTTAAGGTTTGCAAACTATTTTATGAATAGTACCTACTTTGTTCTTTGCAATGATCCTGGGATGTTGGTGTTATTATGATCCTCATTTTACATGTGGGGAAAGTGATGCGTACAGAGGCTAAATTAATAATCCAGTGTTATACAGTTAATAAGTGTCTAACACTGTATTTGAACTCACATCTCCTTAAGTCCAAGTCTAGCAACCTACCTACTCCCCACTTAGCTCTCTTGATCTCTTCTTCTATTTTTTTTTAAATGGAGTGACTTTTAAAGTTCAGGTCCTGGACCTATTTTTGCATTCTAGACTTAAAAAAAAAAAGTTTCTTCTCAATACTCCTTTTGGGAAGATAGTTCAAGTATTATTACACATACTTAATTGAAAAAGTTCCAAGAAACTTTGTGGTTTGCCCAATGTCACATGGTTAGTCATTGCGAGAGGTATGGTTTGGAGCCAGGTCTCCTCACCCCCAATCTAGCACTTTTAAAAAAAAAAAAACTACAGTGGCTCTACTTGTTATGGACTTAATGAAGTTGGACCTCATCTCCCTTAAATCCTATTATCCATGATTCCCAGGACATGAATGAGAGAGAGCCTACTAAGCAACTTATAATACTTTAGAAGAGACTTTACTCTCTGGGACTGCTCTATTATTAACTGTTAAGTAGCCACAGATGAGTAACTTTCTTGTACTTTAAGAATACCCATCCATACGACTGAAATGATGATAACAACTGAACTGTTTACTTCATAGTTATGAGGATAGAATGAGATTAGATGTAAAAGCATTTTGGAAAAAGCCACAAGGTCTCTTCTTCTACCGGGTATAATTATATTATTATTTTACTTTTCAGAGTAGTTCCTAGAAGTTCTCTGTCAAGTGCTAGGTCTTAATTTGGAACTCTTGTCAATATATTTCCTTTTATATGACAGGAACTTGGCTCTGAGAATTGTTAAGTTAATCATGCCTACTTCTGGAATAGGGAAAAGCATTCCAAAAAACTTAAGACCAAGGATATAGAAAGTATACAGTCTGTTACCACTATTGTAACTTCTCTAGAGCATGAAGGGATAGGGGAATAGAGGGCTCCTGGAATTACAGTGTGCTCCCAAACACACTTTTCAGACTGAGTTTATTCTTCAAGTTATGGTCGAATGGCATGGATGACTTTTTAAATGCCTTCTGTCCAAATCCCAACTCATGAATTAATATTTTAGTGGAGAAACTCTACCTCCCCAGGCTTCAAAATGTCTTAAGTGTGACCAAAATATCTAGGGACTGGATAGTAAAACCACAGTGGTGTTCATTCCTTGGCTTGCAGCTAGCCTGTCAGGTGAGCACAGCATTCTTATAAAAGGCAATATATGACTCACCTTTGACTTCCCGTTGATAGTATTCTTTGTTTTTAAGAATAGGGTGTGAAATCCACATCCATGGATGATGTTTTCGGAGCTGAGGAAGCACATAATGTGTTACAAATCCCACTGCACAGGCCAGGGCAAACAAGATGAGGCCAAGGAATGGCTGACATAAAAGGAGAAAACCAGAGTTCATTATTTAGTTGGAGGACAGATTGAATGTTATTTAATCACTCCTGTCCATCCTATTTCCTCTTAAAGAAATATAGTCAACTCTAGATCTGATTCCAAAGTGATGAAGGTTCTTCCACACCTCATGAAACTGATCTGTCTGCTGAGAGACATTAATAAGCTCCAAATTCCCAAATATCAGCTGTGGAGGTGGAAAAGCAACCCACAGAAATACAGAGGCACATATGAATTCAGATCCTTGGTGTGACTTTAAATTACTTCTGTCTTCTTTGAAGGGAAGGTTAAGAGCAAGAAATAAATCAGAATCATTTTGTCATTGAAAACAGGTTCATAAACAAATTGTGTTGTGGGGTTTGGGGATGGAAAGGGAGGCATCTGCCTGCAGGAAATATCAGCCAGAAATCTCATTTAAAATGCTTCAGTTTTTCATTTTTATTTGTATGTACATATGCTCTTCCTTCTCTATGACCTGCCTCTGGCCATTCATAATTTAAGCTCCCTGTGTGCTTATAGCCCTCTGTACTTACTACATTGGAGATCCATTATTATGCTCTTAATTATGAAAATTATAATGTATAAGTGATTTTTTTCCACTAAGAAAGTCAACCACAAAAATTGGGGTTAGGGGAAGAATAAAAATATTACCGAATCCAGTTGTGTCTACTCTTGTTCTTTGGCTCTTTGCCTGGGTGCTTCTGGGTATAAAGCCAAGGCCATCCATTTAACAGGATGCTGGGCAGTTAGGGGGAAATGGAATAAGCAAATCAGGCAGAAATCATGGAAGATACAATAGACAGGGATTGAGTTTAAAAATGAGAACAAAGGGTAGATGTGCAAAGACCCCTTTTCTTTGAGGACTGCCTTTGAGGGCACTCTGCTCATAATATATAAGGCATAGTGAATGTTAGGGGTCCTTTATTATACATGTGACTAAGGGGCCAGCTGTATTGGAAGGACAATATCATTGGGGGCCCTGCCAGTGACAGAGTAGTAAGTGAGGAAAAGTGATTGGAGGAAGAACCAAGGTCTTGGTTCCGAAGCTCTCTTGACTAACTAGATAGTAAACCTCCAAGAGATCTTGAGTAAAAAATATTTGGCCTACATGTCACATCCCAGTGTGAGCAGCTGATGGGAAAGTCTTATTTCATAAATCTGAACTGTGTTCCTCAAATTCCTGGGTTTGGGGCATCCCATACATTGGTTATGGACTACCTGGATCTGGAAGAAGCTATGAGTGCACAACATATCTAGTAGTCTTTTAATTTATTTTATTCCATTTACTTCTGTATGAATAAAGAACCATGCAGTAAACCATGTTAATGGGAGTAACTCCACTGTGTTTTGATAATGAGAATATATTAAAATACAAAATGAAGATAAGGAATAAAGTTTTCCTAGTGGGTAGGGATTGAACAAAAAAAAATAATTGGGTTAACCACAGAGCAGAACTCAATATTAACATAGTAAGCATTTCCACCTACTAAAGGAGTTGAGCTAGGGATAAGAGGTAGCCAGCTTCCAGAGAATCATAGAATTTAGCTTTTCCCCCTGAGTACAGGGATTGCCTGTGAATGGCAATTAAACCAGATTAGCAGTTCCTCCAGTGGTTAAATATGTTTCACATGTATACATACATAAATACACACATTTATACATATATACAAACATAGGTATGTAAAAGCTAAACTTTATGATTCTCAGAGACCTGGCTACCATACTCAACCACACACACACACACACACACACACACACACACACACACACACACACACACGCATGCATCCTAAGCATTGTGCTCTACCAATTAAAGTTTGGGGCATTATTTTTTAACAATGAACAGATTTTTCCTTAAGGACAAAAAATGTCCACGAGTTTTCCCCTGGTCTAAAATTCTCTCAAAAGCCTGCTGCAGAGACAGTTTCTTGAAGATAACACAAAGAAGAGACAGTAATATGAGAGATGAAGATAATAGAACACTTACTCTTAATGACAGGAATACAGTGCTAGCACTCACTGCAAATGAAAGAATAGCAACCACGGTGCAGACAATGAGATCTGATTTTAGGATCTCCTTCTGTAAAGAGAAGTTACATGTAATTCTCTTCCCCATCTTCTAAGAACATTAGCAAGTTCTTAAGAGAGGCTATGGGCATTCTGTCAACCCACCTGAAATGTGCTCTGCAGAACATATACTGGGACACAATAGAACATGCAACATTCCATGAGTTAGAAGCAGTGGGAGAACCTGGGTGGTTGGAGAGGCAAAACTCATATACTCCTGGTGGCATATCCCAAACCTTACCAAAGAGTAAATCTTGCTGAATGTGCAAAACAATAAGTTTCTACCTAATTCTGTGAGCAGCAGGTTGGGACAGTGCATCTATTCTAGAAGGGACCATGGACTTCCTTGATTAAAGTACTTCCTATATCACAGGGAGGCAAATGAAATACCCAAAAATATTGGGAGCAGCTGGTGATACAGTGGATATAACACTAGAGCTGGAGTCAAAAAAGACCTGTGTTCAATTCCAGCCTTAGACTCTTTTTTTTTTAAGTTTTTTTTTTTTTTAATTCAAAGGTATAACTGAATATGTAGATCTGTTTTCACATGAATGGTCATAATGTTATTTTTGAAAAATATGATCCAAGTGCTTTTGCAAATAGCAGACACACCCCTCAATTATGAAGACCAATTTGTGGTGGATGATACACATGATTTGACCCAATTAACTAGCTTATAACAGCACAATTAACTGTCAGAGGGGCAGCTGGGTAGCTCAGTGGATTGAGAACCAGCCCTAGAGATGGGACGTCCTAGGTTCAAATCTGCCAGCCTTAGACTTTTACTAGATGTATAACTTTGTATAAATCACCTTACTCCTGATTTCTGTCTCAGTTGTATCTACTGTAAAATGAGGAATAATGATAATAACACCAACTTTCCAGAATTGTTATGAGGATCAAATAATATTCTATTTTAAAAGTGCTTATCAAAGTGCCTGGCACATAGTAGGACCTAAATAAATCCTTATTATTTTTCCTCCATAAGCTCTTCTTAGCATGGATAAAGAGAAAGGCAGAACAGCCAATGAGTAATTTTCCCATCTCTTCTTTTACTATGTATCAGCATGGATTTTAAAATCACCAACACGATAGAGTGAAAATTATATTGCAAGAAAAATCCACTTTATTTTCAGGAAGACGGCATTCTTGTCTAGCACATAAAATATAAAGTGTTGTGTGAAAGGGTTAGCAAGAGGAAATTGGTGCCTCTGAAGTGTCAAAATGACAGCAAAATGGGAGAAAACATAACCGTATAATGAACTGAATCAGAAATTTAGAGCTGGAAGGGACCTTGGAGAACAATCACCTAGTCAAGGTCCCTCATTTAACAAATGAAGATTAGCTGTGCTACCCAATTACTCCAACTTGCTAAGAGACCACATTTCTCAAGAGTTTTTTCAAGGGTTATTATAACTGAATTTAAACCAGAGTCTGAAAATTCAAAAAACCAAAAACAAATCATTCCTCCCTTTTCTTCTAGAAAAAACTGTACCATATAAATGATTGTTTTTGGATGTGACCCGCCTTGCAGAATGAAGAGAAAAGTATACCTTGGGTTTTTCCTTTTGTTTTTAATTATGCTTTAGTGCTCCCTACAAGCCACATTGCTAGTTATCTGGCTGTTTGTACTAAAGGCCAAACTAAAAGGAAGGAAGTAGGAAGCAAAGCTTGAATTAACACCCTCAGGCCTCTGTTTAATGTAGTAATCAACTATAGGCTTGCCTATAGGAATTAATTATAAAGCAAGGAAGTGCCATTCCCAAAGTTGAATGGTCAATTATCTACCACAGCTGCTTTGAAATTCAATTCTCAATTGCTGACAATCCCCTCCATGGTTATTGGATGGAGGGGAAATCATATAACCACACACTAAAGATGCCATGTTTATTTTCTGTAATGCTAATCTGAAATTAACATACAGAACAACAGATTGGGTTTTAATATTCATTCTATTTAATGTGGCACTCAGAGACTGTTAACAATCATTTGCTTCTAGTAATGCCCAATTTTCATAAGTTTTTCATTTCATACCAAATGCCTTATTGAAGTCCAGCTTTACTCAAAGCACAGTCCTACAGCCACAGCCTCAGTATGCCCAGGGATTATGGTACCCCCCCCCTTAGTAATTTAACTTAAAAATTCAAGGATCTTATTGAATTTAAGCATGATCCCCATCTACCTGTGATGTTCATCAACACATTTATTAAGTACCTACTATGTGTCTTGTATAACTGCTGAATGATTAGCCTTTTTATGTCAGTGTATGCTTTTTTGTGTATATATGTGTGGTGGAAAGTGATACATAATTTCTTACCTTTGAAGTCATATGATATAATGTGGCCCACAGAAATTCACTGTGATTTGGGGCAGGGACTGAGTCACCTCTGTAACTGCAGAACAATGCACAACTGCATTGTGAAATGGAGATTTAATAGATATGGGAGAGAAAAGGCATAGGTATTTCTGTTTAAGATTAGATTGGAATCGGGGTTCTCTGAGGTTCCTTCCCCCTCTGAGAGTCCAAATAATAACATTTACTAGATGACAAGTCATTTCCCTTCTCTAGTCTTTAATTTTTTTAATCTGTAAAAGGAGAGGGTTATGTTAGCTGATTTCTAAAGTCCCTTCCAGTTCTAATATTATGCAGTGCTATCATCCTAAATTACAACACAAATATTTTGAACAAGATATCATTGCAGGTGGGCATTGATGCTCTATCTCCCAGAGGGGCAGAAACCTAGTTCAGTATTTGGTCACTGAATGATGATAAATGGAATTAATCCAGAAATTGTAGCTAAAGGGTTCAAGAAAGAAATGGAAAAACAGATGATTCTTTTGAGGCTGAAAAAGCTGAAAGAAAGGAAGGCAATAGACAAGGGAGAAATTACAATGAGGAATAGTGAAGTGATGGAAATGAAGAAAAAGTAGGAGGTTTAAAAAATGAAAGACAAGTATATTAAAATTGAATGAAAGCTGAATGATATAGGTATGTCATTAAAGAAAATTTTATATCTTTGCTTAAAGAAATTGTTGTTGTGAGTTGGGGTAGAAGTGGAAGTAGGGAAGAGGTAGGGAAGTTTGGACTCTATGTTTTCTCTAGTGTAGGAATTTCTTCCACCTGATATACAAATAATTTTCTAAGCCACTTATAAATTAGGTGAATTGGAGACTTCCAGGTTAACATGGCTGAAGTTTAGACATAGGACTCTTCCTCTCCTCATCATAAACTGATGTAGACTACCTCAAAAGGCCAAAAAAACCAAATTCAGATGAATGAAGGGTTTCCACAGTAGTGCTCCACACTGAAGGTATATGGGATTTGGGCATTACCACACTATTAAGGGGTGAAATACCTCCCACCAAGACACAAGCTGATCAACCCTCCCATTCCCCACCTATGGAAACAGGGTCAGAGTCAGTGTACTAGAATCAGCAGGTGAGTGAGGGGTACCTTTTGATCCTTGGTAGCTGAATAATAATACCAGGGACCTACCCCAGAGAACAGATAGACCTGAGACCCCAGCATGCCAAAGAGCATAGACCTTGGGTGCAGAGATAGCACAGAGAGGGGGGTGGCACATAGTAGAAACCGTGGAGATGCAAGAGGTGGCCAGGCAAAACTGCTTTCCTTAGCTCCATACAGAAGCTGTATGCCACAAAAAACAGGATATACCAAGCCAAAAAAGGAAAATCAAAAGATCAAAGAGGAAAACCAAAAGATTATACCAGAAAACCAGTTTATAAAGACCAGAATTGGGCATTTGGAAGCCAATGATCTCACAAAAAAATTAATAAGGCAAAGTCAAAAGACTGAAAAAATAGAAAGAAACATGAAATATCTCACTGAGAAGGTGACTGACTAATCATAAAAACTGATCTTGAAGAGACAATTTGAGAATCATTGGTCTACCTGAAAACCCAGAAATAAACAGAAATCTTGACATCATTCTACAAGAAATTATCCCAAAAAAAGGCCCTGATATTCTTGAACAAGAGGGAAAAATAGATATTGAAGGAGTTTATAGAACATCCTCTACATTAAATGCTCAAAAGACAATCCCCAGGAATGTAATTGTTAAATTTAGGAACTTCCAAATAGGGAGAAATTTTTATAAGAAGCCAGAAAAAGACAATTCAGCTACCAAGGAGCACCAATCAAGATTATACAGGATCTGGCAGCTTCAACACTAAAGGACCACAAGGCTTGGAATATGATATTCAGAAAGCAAAGAGAATTGGGTCTTCAACCAAGGATCACCTACCCATCAAAGTTGACTCTATACTTCCAGGGGAAAGTATGGACATTCAACAAAATAAATTTCTAAGTCTTTGTAAAGAAAAGACCAGAACTAAGTGGAAAGTTTGATATCCAAACACAAAAATCAAGAGAAACATGAAAAGGTAAATAACAAAGAGAGGGGAAAAGAAAAAATTGTTTTTATTTAAATTTTCTTCTTTAAGGGCTTTAATAAGATGAAATTGCTTATATTAATATATGTAAAACTGTTATTTGTAACTCTAAAAAGTTATATTCACTATTTTAGTAATTAGAAGAATAATTAACAGGTAGAGAATTGGGTAATAAGAAGTCTAAGATGATATGTAAAAAAAGAAAAAGAAAAAATGGAGAGGGGAATAGAAGATGGCACCAAGAGAAACTTGAAGGAATAAGATAAATAGGACAATTTATATCACATAAAGAGGCACATGGAAAGGGGAGGGGAAGAATACTATTATAAGAAGGAAAAGAAGAAAGTGCTAATAGTTAATACTTAAACCTTACTCTCAGTGGAATAAATTCTGAGAGGGAAGTGCATCTAGATCCCTTGGATATCAAATTCTATCTTACCCTACAGGGTAAGTGAGAAGGGGAAAACTAACGGGGGGGGGGGAATGGGGGTAGGGAGTACAAAAATGGAGGGAAAGAGAGGGGGGAGGGAATTTAATAGACCCTAGAAAATAATAAGAAGGGAACAAAAAGGAAGGGCACAGAAAGGGAAGTAAAATAAGGGTGGGGATTATGGGGACTGACTAAAAGCAAACCACTGGTTTAAAAGGCAATAGCGAAAGAAGAAAGGACAGAACTAGGAGAGGATATCAAAATGTTGACAAATAAAGAGGTGGCAATAAAGAATCTGAATGTGAATGCGATGAACACATCCATAAAACAAAAGCAAATATCAGAGTGGGTTAGAAACCCCAAACCTACTATATGTTGTCTACAGAAACACATATAAGCCAGATAGACACCCACAGGATGAGGGCAAAAGGCTGGAGCAAAATCTATTGGGCTTCAGAGGAGAAAAAGAAGGCAGGAGTTACAATCATGATTTATAACAAAGCCAAAGTAAAAATAGATCCGATTAAAGGAGATAGAGAAGGTAATTACATACTGACAAAAGGCAGTATAGACAATGAGGAAATATCAGTACAAAAAATAAATGCACCAAATGGCATAGCATGCAAATTTCTAAAGGAGAAACTAGTGAAGTTGAAGGAGGAAATAGAAAGTAAAACTACATTAGTGGGAGACCTGAACCTTCATCTATCAGATCTATATAAACCAAACCAAATAATAAATAAGAAATAGGTAAGAGATATGAATGAAATCTTAGGAAAATTAGTTAATAGATATGTGGAGAAAAATAGAGACAAAGAGGAATATACCTTCTTTTCAGTAGCACATGGTGCATTCACAAAGATTGACTATGTACTAGGGCATGAATACATGGCAAACAAGTGTTAAAGCGTAGAAATAATAAATGTAACCTTTTCAGATCATAATGTAATAAAAATAATAATAGGGCACATGGAGAGGCAAATCAAAAATTAATTGAAAATTAAATAATATGACTGATTAAAGAACAAATCATAGAAACAATTAAAAATTTAATTGAAAGAAATGACAATGATGAGACATCTTTTCAACACCTATGGGATGCAGCCAAAGCAGTACTTCTGGGGGAAATTTATATCCTTTTTTTTATTAGTTTATTTTGTCAATTTAGAACATTATTCCTTGGTTACAATAATCACATTATTTCCCTCCCTCCCCTCCACTCATCCTTCCCATAGCCAACACACAATTTCATTGGGAATTGCTTGTGTCCTTGATTAGATGTTTGCGCCAGGATCTTCATACAGAGTCTACATTCCCAACCATATCCCTTTGACCCATGTAATCAAACAGTTGTTTTTCTTTGTTTTTTTATATCTTTGAGTTCATGTATTAACAAATTAGAGAGGGCAGAGGTCAATAAATTGGACATGCAAATCAAAAAACTTGAAAGTGAATAAATTAAAAATCCCCAGATGAAAACTAAATTAGATATCCTAAAAATCAAAGGAGAAATTAATAAAATTTAAAGTTAAAGAACTATTGATGTAATAAATAAGATTAAAAGCTGGTATTTTGAAAAAAAACAAATAAAATAGACAAAGTACTAGTCAATCTAATAAATAAAAAAGGAAAGCAGAAAATCAAATTAACTGTATCCAAGATGAAAAAGGAGACCTCACCTCTTCATTAAAAACCTTTTTGCCCAATTATATGGCAATAAATATGGCACTATAGGTGATATGAATAAATATTTATAAAAATATAAATTTCCTAGATTAACAAGAGAAGAAATAGAATACTTAAATAATCCCATACCAGAAAAAGAAATTGAACTAGCCATCAAAGAACTGCCTAAGAAAAATCCCCAGGACTTGATGGTTTCACAAGTGAATTCTATCAAACATTCAAAGAACAACTAATCCCAATACAATACAAACTATTTGAGAGAATAAGCAAAGAAGGAGTTCTACCAAGTTCCTTTTATGACACAAATATGGTACTGATTCCAAAGCCAGACAGGTCAATAACAGAGAAAGAAAACTATAGACCAATCTCCTTAATGAACATAGATGCAAAAATCTTAAATAGAATACTAGCAAAAAGACTCCAGAGAGTGATCACAAGATTTATTCATTATGATCAGGTGGGATTTATACCAGGAATGCAAGGATGGTTCAACATTAGGAAAAACCATCCAGATAATTGACCATATTAACAAGCAAACCAACAAAAACCATGTGATTATATCAATAGATGCAGAAAAAGCCTTTGACAAAATACAACACTCATTCTTGTTGAAAACACTAGAAAGTGTAAGAATAAAAGGGAATTTCCTAAAAATAATAGACAGTATCTATCTAAAACCATCAGCCAACATCATCTGCAATGGGGATAAACTAGATGCATTCCCAATAAGATCAGGAGTGAAACAAGGATGCCCATTATCACCTCTATTATTTAACATTGTACTAGAAACACTAGCAGTAGCAATTAGAGAAGAAAAAAAAGACATTGAAGGTATTAAAATAGGCAATGGGGAGACCAAGCTATCACTCTTTACAGATGATATGATGATCTACTTAAAGAATCCTAGAGAATCAACTAAAAAGCTAATGGAAATAATTAACAACTTTAGCAAAGTTGCAGGATACAAAATAAATCCACATAAATCATCTTCATTTCATATATTTCTAACACATTTCAGCAGCAAGAGTTAGAAAGAGACATTCCATTTAAAACCACCCTAGACAATATAAAATAGTTAGGAATCTACCTGCCAAGACATCACAGGAACTATATGTACACAACAAAACACTTTCCACAAATTAAAACAAGATTTAAATAATTGGAAAAATATTAATTGATTATTGGTGGGATGAGGTAACATAATAAAAATGACCATCCTACCCAAACTAATTTACTTATTTAGTATCATACCCATCAAAGTACCAAGAAACTTTTTTTACTGAATTAGAAAAAAGCATAACAAAGTTCATTTAGAAGAACAAAAGATCAAGAATATCAAGGGAAATAATGAAAAAAATGTGAAGGAAGGTGGCCTAGCAGTACCAGATCCGAAAATGTACTATAAAGCAGTGGTCATCAAAACAATATGGTACTGGCTAAGAGACAGGAGGGAGGATCAGTGGAATAGACTTGGCATATATGACCTCTGCAAGACAGTCTATGATAAGCCAAAAGATCCCAGCTTTGGGGACAAAAATCCACTATTTGACAAAAACTGCTGGGAAAATTGGAAAACAGTATGGGAGAGATTAGGTTTAGATCAATATCTCACAACCTACACCAAAATAAACACAGAATGGGTGAAATGACTTGAATATAAAGAATGAAACTATAAGTAAAGTAGGTAAATATAGAATAGTATACTTGTTAAATCTTTGGGAAAGGAAAGATTTTAAGACCAAGAAAGAATTAGAAAAAATTACAAAACGTAAAATAATTTTGATTATATTAAATTAAAAAGTTTTTATACAAACAAAACCAATGCAACCAAAAGTAGAAGGGAAGCAACAAATTTGGAAAAAATCTTCATAACAAAAACCTCTGACAAAAGTCTAATTACTCAAATTTATAAAGAGCTAAACCACTTGTACAAAAAATCAAGCCATTCCCCAATTGATAAATGGGTAAGGGACATGAATAGGCAATTTTCAGATACCAAAATCAAAACTATTAATAAACACATGAAAAAAGTGTTCTAAATCTCTTATAATCAGAGAGATGCAAATCACAACAACTCTGAGGTATTATCTCACACTTAGTGGATTGGCTAATGTGATAGAAAAGGAATGTAATAAATGTTGGAGGGGATGTGGTAAAATTGGGACATTAATGTATTGCTGGTAGATTTTTGAATTGATCCAACCATTCTGGAAGGCAATTTGGAACTATGCCAAAAGGGCGCTAAAAGACTGCCTGCCCTTTGATCCAGCCACAACACTGCTGGGTTTGTACCCCAAAGAGATAATAAGGAAAAAGACCTGTATAAGAATATTCATAGCCATGCTCTTTGTTTTAGCAAAAAATTGGAAAATAAGGGGATGCCCTTCAATTGGGGAATGGCTGAACAAATTGTGGTATATGTTGGTGATGGAATACTATGGTACTCAAAGAAATAATTAACTGGAAGAATTTCATGTGAACTGGAATGACCTCCAGGAAATGATGCAGAGTGAAAGAAGCAAAATCAGGAGAACATTGTAAACAGAGACTGATCTACTATGGTACAATTGAATGTAATGGACTTCTCTACTAGTAGCAATGCAGTGATCCATAACAATTCTGAGGGACTTATGAGAGAGAATGCTATTCACATTTAGAGGAAGAACTGTGGGAGTAGAAACACAGAAGAAAAACAATTGCTTGATCACATGGTTTGACAGGGATATGATTGAGGATATGGACTCTAAATGATCACCCTAGTTAAAATATCAATAATATGGAAATAAGTCTAGATCACTTACACATGTAAAACCCAGTGGAATTGTGTGACAGCTATGGGAGGGGATTGGTGGGAGAGGAGGGAATGAACATGAATCTTGTAACCATGGAAAAATATTCTAAATTAACTAATTAAATAAAATTTTATAAAAAGATAACAATAAAAACAATTAAATCAGGAAAAAATTATAGTATATGTCTAAAGTTGGGATATCCCCCCAGGTCTTTTTAACTACAAACCTAAATGTCCCTCTATTATGTCACATTTTATCTCGAATATGATAACATATAAATAGTCTTATGTGGTATAGAGGATAAAGTGTTGGGACTGGCCAGTCACTAAGACCTGAGCTGAAATCCATTCATAGACACTTAATTGCTATGTGACTTTGGGCAAATCACTTGACCTGTATTTGCCTCAGTTTCCTCAAATATAAAATGGAGATAATAATAGCACTTACCATGAAGGGTTAGGGTCAAGGTGAAAATAATTATTGTTATGCTTTTAGCATAGTGCCCAGCACAGTGCTGTCAATCAGTTATTTTCTATTATGCCTGACTCTTCATACCGCCATTTGAGGTTTGTTGTTTAAAAAATTGGTATATTTTGCCATTTAATTCTCCAGCTCATTTTTCAGATGAAGAAACTGATATAAACTGGGTTGTGACTTGCCCACCATGGTCACACAACCAGGAAGTATTGAAGATCAGATCTGAACTCAGAAAGATGAGTTTTCCTGACTTCAGATACTCTATCCACTCTGTCACCTAGCTGCCCGTCTAACATAGGAGGTGTTACATAAATGTTAGTTATTATTCATTTTGGGAGATCATTTTAAAATTTAATTTTCCTTCCTTTTGTGTGTTGTGGGAAATTTCAACCTTCAACTCTCAAAAATGTACTATAACTAAAAATGAGAGTTGAATCTGATTTTTTAAAATTATTATACTGGGGATTGGGTTATTTTTCCTAATGACCTAGAACCTAATTATTAAAAGAAATCATCCCAAACACCATATCTAATATCCTAAAAATAATATCTCAGAATACTATATATAATAAAGCATATCTAAAGTCTGTATAATTCTCATGGGACAATGCAATAATCAAATACATTGAATTAAGTTTATAATGGAATATCACAATCTTCCATACAAAATATTTTACTTTTTTTAAAGCACTGCCTTATTTTTGGCAACAAGAAATCAGGCAACAATAATAATTTTAGTAATGGTAACAATTGTAGCTAACGTTAAATGACACTTTAAGGTTTGTTAGGTATCTTATATATATTATCTCATCAGTCTCATGGAATGTGGAAAGGATGTCTTTGTTATGATTTCTCCATCTTAGGACTTTGTAATCATAGAATACTATTCCTCAACTCACTATGCTCCTTTCCTCTCCTCCTCCCTCTGCCTCAATTCACTTGATCCTGATCATTCCCTCCTCTGGTGCTGCCAATTGTTTTGAAACTCCCAAAGAAGGACTATTCGGATACTTACCTTCACCCTTGTGAAGCAGAGATATAGTAGTGAGTGGCAAGAATCTGAGAAACATAGGCAATCCTAAGGAACCCATCAGGTAACAATCTTCAGGTAAATTAATTGTTGTATTGCCTGCCTACCATAAGTACCATTAGTGGAGTTGGCTGGCAGAGTGCCAAAAATGTGAATTACAGTAAGTTGATAATATGTCTTTTAAGGTAATCTGTGATTTATGACCAGTTTGTGTTCCAAAGGCTTGTTTACAAATTGGTTGTTTGGAACCTAGAATGTATTTTATTATAGAACTGAGATTTGTGCATGGTGGTTAGGATCCTAAAACAGCCTATAAAAGTCAACTTAGCCCATAACATACCTGATACACTGGATTCTATTAACAGAGTCATAGAATTTAACTACCGTGTTTCCATGGGAAACACATTTTGAGTTTCAACTTGGGATTCCAGGAATATATGTCTTCCTTACCAGACCTGCCAAGCAATGTGAAAAGGGACTCCTCCAACTCAAAATCAGTATTGACCTGAGTCAGGGCTCATAGGCATTGGGTTGGGGAGTATGGAAAGGGATGCTGGGTTGGTGGTAGGGTTTGATGTTATTCATCCATAGTATAGCATACATACAATGAACTCACCACTGAGTCTCTCATTTTCTTGGGAAGTGGGTCTGATGGCATCTCTTCCAAATTTCGGTGAAAGAAGTGAGGAAATAACTTACATTGAATAAAGGACCTGAAAGTAGATAAATATAAGCTTCCTCTTAGAAAATATGTTCCTGTGACAATGTTTTAGATAAGGAAATTTATATACTTATTTACATAAGTACATGAAGGTGCCCCTCCTCAATTTTATTACTAAACATAGGGATATTTTATCATTTAAGCAACTGAGGTAATGAAATACAATTTTTCTTTTGTCTTTACTCTTAATAGATTATACAAATTGAACCTCAAGAGACGCCTGCTACCTCTGATCCCAAATACAACTTTCATCTTTTTATGTATTTCTTAGATACATAAAACTCTTAGAAGTTTTATCTCAGATAATCAAAATATTTTACCAAAATGAATTCAATTATCCATGCAACGTGGCTATGAAGAAGGAAAAGATATAATTTTTTAAGATAACAAGAGAAAAATTGATAGTTGGCGGACTCCAAAGTGTCTTAATAAAAGAACTAGAAAAATAGGTTGATCCTTCTCCAATCCTGAAGGGATTAGTAGAAAACCAGTCTAGAGCCTTAGACCACTAGGGAATTAAGGAAGCATCTGTGAGGGGGTGCTCTATTTGTACATCCAGGTTCTGGCATAATACTTCTTTTCCCCTCAAACCACAGGTAGTAATCAGATGGTAAAAGTTTTACTGAATGGAATTGAATTCCATAGAGTTGAAAAAAGCACCAGTAGGACAAAGAGGACTTCCATCTTTTGTCCTACCCAGCACAGAATATCACTAATGAGAATCTTTGCATGGGTGCCACAAACCTTTGTAGTAACATCCATAAAATGTTTATCTATTTATTTTTTTGGTGATCCTAGAATGTCAGCTATTTTGAAAGGATAAAATAAGCGAGCAAAATTCTATCCTGCTTCTATTCTTGATCTCTCTACCCTTACATCTTTCATCTTGTAAGCTTCAACATTAAAGAATAATTATAGTTTCTCTGATGTCCACAATTGTAACTCTGTATCAGTCCAAGTAGTTCCATTCCTTTTGGAAAATTATACAAATTAGTGTTAGAGACATTTGAGGTAAAGCTTTGTGTAAAAAAATAAGATATTTTAGTATAAATTAACATATGTGTTAACAATTTACATTATCCAAAGATGTGATTAAGGGACGGGAGACTTGGAAGTGGAGATGAAATTGTCAGGATTTAAAACACTTGGGCTTAATTTATAACTTTGAGTCCAGGAGAATCATGTATCTTTTAGGAATGACTTCCTTCTACACTTAGCACATTCTGTTCTACATTAATAATATTTTCCTCAGAAATAGATTAATGTCTCAACTTTCATCTCCAGAATTAAATTCTTCTAATTTATTAGAGTTAGAAATTCTTCTATAAAACAGGTTTTAGATCCCAGGAAAAGCCTAAACTAGGTGAAAAGACTATAGACTCCTTGTTTGTTTCCCTGAAGTAGAAGCAAAGCTCTGGCATTGAAGAAATGCATCTACTTATTCCATTGTGTTGTTTACTTAAAGGCAATAAAATCTCAAGTATGGTTGGATTTTGACCATTAATTTCAGGTAGTTCAAAGTATTTAATGGTTTCTTCCCCTAGCGAGTTGTTAATTTCATGGGAAGATGGATCAGACCACAGTGAATGCTGAGCACTATCTCTACAATTCACTGAAATAGCGACCTAGCAGAAACCTTGTTTAACATGTGACTGTGGAAAATGCAAGAATAGCACAAAGTAAAGAATTTTCCATGTTACTTACAATAAAACAGATGGATCGCTGCTTTGTCTGCTAAGGTGATAGGAAACGGCAACCAAAAGACCACAGAAAGCAGAGAACAGTGCTGGAATGTGTTGTGTATTCCAAGGTTCCTAAAGGAAAGAAAAAAATGAAAAAAAAAAGAAACACTCTATAATCCCTGTTTGTAAGAGAGGAAATAGATAGGAGATCACTGGGATAAATAGCTATCTCCTAAAAGCCATTGCTTGATTCATTCACTAAATAAATAGCCTTAGCTCAATTCTTTTGATTTTTCTGAACTTCCTTTCTTCTTAAAACCATTCACCATTCTGGTTGCTATACTATGGGTGACATCCCAGTTACTTATGTCCTTCCCTGAAATATGGTTCACAGAACTGAATGCAATATTCCAGATGCAAACTAATCAGAGCATAGTAGAGGAAGATTATTGCCCCTCATATTCTTGATATTTTATCTTCTTGAGAGCAGGGACCTTCATTCTTGTCCTTGTATGCCTAGCACCTAGGACATAATTAATAGAACAGAACTTAATAAATTCTTATTGATTGACTAATTCTTAATCTCATTAATTTTTAAGTTCCCATAGTGCACCATTCTTTCTATTTTAATTATATAAATTTCAGTTCTTTTTCACACAAATCATTATTTGTCAAATTTAAATTTTCCCTATCCTTTAATGATACAGTTAACTTTTTTAATTCAAGTATAGGACTTAGTTTCTATTAAAAACATGTCTTTTCTCCCCTAAAATTTCATTTTGTTATATTTGAGCTTCATTCTAACTTGCTGAAATCTCTTTATATTTTTATTCTGTCATTCAACAAGTTATCTGTCTCTCCTAGCTCAAATGTGATAAGCATGGAATGGATTCCTTCATCCAAATCATACATTAAAAACATTGAAAAGCACAAACTCAAGGACAGATTCCTAGAGGAGTATCCTGGAGATCTCTGTCCAAGATGATAACAATTCATTTATCACTACCTCCTTGAATCTCAAATTCGGTTAGCTCTGAATCCACTTGAATCTAGATCACATTTCTTTATCTTTTCTACAAAGACATTATGAGAGATTTTGCTAAATGCCCTATCTGAAATCCAACAAGTCTACATTTTCCTTAGCATTAGTTAGTAGCATTCCCTTACTCTAGTAATCTTAAAAAAAATAAAAAAATAATGAGATCAGTCTGATATGGCTTATGCTTGCTGAGCTCCTGTTTTAGTATGATAATTTCTATTTTCCTTTCTAAATGTTCAAAATTGTGGTCTAGATGACAGTACAGTTAAATGGATCTGGCATTGGTTGAATGACCAGAATAGCTATTAATGTGTCAATAGAGAGAAATTCCTAGCACACTCTCCAGAGACTTGCTATTAGTTCTATGTTGTTTGATATGTTTATTAATGACATAGAAGAATGGATAGAGGCATGCCTATCAAATTTGCAAATGACATGAAATTAGAAGGAATAGTTAACATATATCATGGAAGAGCCAAAATTCAAAGAGATTCTAAAAAGTTAGAATGAAAGATGAAAGAAGGCAAGGTATGGAGAATAAAAAATAAGGTTTAGAATCAGAAAGATCCAAGTTCAAATCTTGCCTCAGACACTTAGTAGTTGTGTGATCCAAGGCAGGTCACTTAACCTTTTTGGATCTCATTTTCCTCATCTGTAAAATAAGGAGTTTAGACTTAATGGCCTTCTAATTTTCTTTTCAGGTTTAAATCTATAATCCTATGACTCTAATACAATCAAATCAAATAGGGGTTTGTTTAAAGTCCTATGGTTGGATCCAAAAAAATTAAAAAGCACAAATGTAGCATGTGGGAAGCAAGACTAGAGAGAAAATTTATGAGAAGGATCTGAGGTATAGGGGATTAACAGTCTGAAAGCTCAAAACACTTCAACAGCATGATTTAGGAGCAACCAAACTAGCACAAACTTGGGTTGCAGTAAGGGAGTAATAGCATTTAAGACTGGGGAGGGGACAGTTTCACTGAATTTCCTCTTATTCAGACTAAATCTAGAGTCCTGTGTTCAAGTTTGAGTGGCACATTTAAAAAAATCTATTTTTAATATTTTAAGAATAAATTGTTTTTAAAAATTTTTATTTATTTTTAAAGTCATTTTTCTATGTTTCCATGATTCATTTTTCCCTCCCTTTTTTCTCTCCCCCCCCCCCCAGATCTGACAAGCAATTCTACTGGGTTGTTCGGTGGCACATTTTAAGGAGGGACCTTAAAAAGTTGTAACATATCCAAAAAGATATCAGGACAAAAAAGACCTGCATTATACCATGTGAGGGGGCAGCTGGGTAGCTCAGTGGATTGAGAGTCAGGCCTAGAGATGGGAGGTCATAGGTTCAAATCTGGCTTCAGACACTTCCCAGCTGTGTGACCCTGGGCAAGCCACCCCCATTGCCTAGCCCTTACCACTCTTCTACCTTGGAACCAATACACAGTATTTATTCCAAGAAGGAAGGTAAAGGTAAAAAAAAAGATTATACCATGTAAGAAATTGTTAAAGGGATAAGGTTATCTAGAGAACATTTAAATATGATATGATATGTCTTCCAATGTTTACCAGTCTGTGAGAAGAATTAGTGTTGCGCTTGCCATGAGGGAGCAGCATTGGGATGTAAGGGCAGAAATAAGAGACAAAGAAAACTTTCTTAGATTAGAGGTCTTCAGGCAAAATCTGGAGGATGACTTGTCAGATATGCTGTAGATGTACTTTCTATTCAGGTATGAGTAGGTCTGGATGGCTTCTGATATCTCTTCCACCTCTAAGATTCTGTGTATGATTCTCCTTCAGGAGACAAAAAATGGCAGGCTTCATTTTCAAAAAAGAGAAGTTATATGCTCCTAGGGAAAGAGATTGCCTTCTTCAAACCCAGATATATTTATCAAAGAATGTTATCTCTTGACAAGATAATAAATTGCCAGATCAAGTCCCTAAATTCCCTGCTTATACTTTTCCTTCCTCCCACACTTAGATCTATGTGAAAGGAATATCTTAGCCAAGAAAATTAGGGAGAGAATGAAATATTGGTATTTTAATAAAATAAAGATTGGATAACTAAAACATAGTTGAAATAGTAGTGATACTATAAGGTTAAAAAGTAATATGGCTTAAGTGGACTCTTCTCACCTTCAGAAAACACAATCTAAAAACATACATGTTTTGAAATACGGTATGTGAATGTTTTCTATCTTTATGCTACCCCTTCATTTTCTTTTCTTTGAGGCTCATTTTTTTTCACCTGCCAACTAGATTGAAAGCTCCCAGAAGGCAAGTTCTTGCCAAATATTTCTTCCATATCCTTCCCTCTCTCTCCCACTCCTCCAAGCCTAGCAGAATGCTATGCAGGTGATGATGTTCAACAAATCCTTGAATAGGAAAGTCTGCTTCTCTTATGTCTCACTGCTTTTTGCTTCTGTGACTTCCCCTTGTGGACACTTTCTTTATCATATAAATTACATACCTTTTCCTTAATTTCTTATGTTGCTATTACAAAATGAAAACCAAAAAAAAAAGAAAATCACCAGATGAGAAAAAAATCTTTAAAACATTTCCCCTCATAACTATGTAAGATTCCTTATTCATTCAATTGTATTTTGCAAAACATGCTTTCTTTAAACAGTTTTGGTCTGTGCTACTTTCTAAAATAGAAACTCTATAGGCAAAGACTGTCTTTTCTTTAAAATGTGCCCTAGATGCAGTCTATATGTACCATTTAACATCCACTCTTTGGCTGACACTTTAATTTAAGAATATTAGATGGTTTAGTTATTTCACATACCCACAAATGATTCCCTTCAGACATTCATTTATTTGAAAATCAATGCATTAAGCAGAGATTCCTCATTTGGTGACCAATGCAAAGTCAATAAGATGAGACCCCAAATTAAACATTTAATGATGGCCATCATTTCTATAACATCAAATGTTAACTTGATTAAATATTATTTTTTCTTCATTTTAAGTAAAACAAGTGAAATGATTAAGAATTCAAAGTTTCTTAAGCCAAAACACAACAAAGAATGAAAAAGTAAATATTTTCCATTTTGGTTAAAGAATCAAAAACTCTTAAAAACAAAAGATGTGGAAGAATTGGCTCAAGAAATGTCTTATGTAAACTCTTATTTATGTGTCACATTGAAGTTTATAGAATTTTTTTTTCCCACAACAGTATTATGAGTTTGACAGACAGTACAAGTATTATGTCCATTTTGCAGATGAAGGAAAATGCTGAAAGGCTTGACCATGGTTACCTCAGTTACTGAATATGGGAGTCAGGGTTTAAAATAGGTCTCAATATAGTGGAATGATTATTATATTTGATGTCAGAGAAATAAGGTTGGAATTCAAACTTCATCTTACTACATTTTACAAGGTCCTCTCCACCATGTGAAACTCAATTTTCATATCTATAAATTGATCTCTACTATCAAAATGACCTTTAGGGTGCCTTTAAGTCTTCACTAGAGGAATAGTTTTCTAAGTAAATTCATATATTCTCCTGACTTCCATCTCCAAGTCCTCATAGGTGGAATGGACTCCCTTCTCACCTTGGCTTCCTTTACAGTCCTTCTTTTTCTTCAAGACCTAACTCCATGATGTCTCAGTTTGTGTTTATAAATATACTCAAATATGCCATGTTTTCTCATCCAAATCTTCCATATTTTCTAATGTAAATACCTAAAGAATCTCATTTTCCAGAGAAATTTTGATAATGGAATAAATTCCTTCTGGCTGAACTTTCATGATTCCTCTGTTTATAAAGTATTTTGCAACCTATTGTTGTATAAATGCTAGCTGTTATCATAATATCTTCTGAATCTATGCCCATAGGTAGCAGTCTGACATTAAGAATTCTTCCAAAAAGTTATCACAGTTGTTTTGATCTGTAATTTCCTCAGTGTAGGCAGTTATCAATGAAGAAACTCTCTCTACAAATGTAGATCAGCAACTGTATTTATAGTCTTAAAGAATTGTTTAGGACATTTCCTAGTGTCATACAGTAAGTATGGTTTAGAAGACAAGAACCTAGTTTTGCTTGTCTGCTCTCCACTCTTCCCAACTGCCTTTAAGGAACTGTCACAGGGTATCAGTAATTCTATAGAAGAGTTTATAACTAAGTAATGGCATATCAAGTCTTCCATAGAGTAGGTGCATAAAATATAATTTTGAGATATTTTATTACTCTGTCAAACTATACAAAATTTGAGCTTACAGTTCTCATTAGAAGGCAATTATCATTTATTATTAGTCTTCAAATTCCTTCTGGTGTATGTCCTGTAGTAAACTAAGCTAAATCATTGTGTTCATTCTTTCACACATGTGATTTCTTTTATGCATAATCAATAGCTTAAGGATAAATTAATATAGATGAATGATAGTGTGTTCACAGGAGCAGAAGAGAGGTAATGAATATATTCTTCAATAGAGTGGAAGCAAAGTAAATGCCAGAATGGCATATTTCTTTCCCTGAGAAGTCCAAGTTCTTTGTAGCAGGTCTGGACACCAGATTTCAGGTGTTGCTTTGCATGTTTTTTAGCCTGAACTCTAATCTCCATATGGATCATTCCCTTAGGAATAGCCAGGTTTTGATTTTAGTTTTCCTGAGATCTGACAGACAAAAAAATGGCAGGCCACCCAGATGGTCCTACACTCTTGACTGGAAACTTGTCCTGAAGCTTCAGTCCCTTGACTTGATTTACATTAGTGCAAGACACAAATTTCCTACTCAGATGATCCTGGAGGGATGATGCTATTTAGAAACCATCAGAAATTCCTTCCCATTTATGAAGCAGTGAGATTTAAGACTCTTACTTTCAAGTGGAAGCAGAAAATATTACAACTGGAAGGGAATTTACAGGTCACTTGGTTTTCTTCTTTTATAGATGAAGAAACTGAGGCTCACTCATATAAATTGAAATGTAGGAGGTGGGTAATAGGACCAGTGTTTTTCTTGATTTCCATGACTTCTCCTTCCAACACAACCTGATTAGCCTCAACTTCTTCATGCAACTTCCTGGCCTGAGAGCATAATAAATCCCAAGCATATGTATTCAAAGTCTCTCAGTCTTGCTGGTGCTTTAGCTTATGAGTCTTTATACTCTAATGACTGATTGACCAAATGAAGAAAGGGGCTATGACTAAAAAAGCTAAGTGCCACTATATTTTTATTGTACATCTTTGCTGTGTTAGGGCAAAGTAAACTTCTTCCTTTGTTCAACAACTGGCAAGCGTCTCATTTCATCCCAATGTTCAACCTGGACTAAGAAGGTACTAAAGGGTTAGAGATGTGCTTACAATCAGACCACATAGGTAGATACTGGCAAAACTAGAATTCAAAGCACTATACAATGGCCTTCCCACAGAGCTCTGATTCTAGAAAGATCTTGGTCAGTCTCCAGTCTCTTTTCAAGGAACTTTATCACAACACTAAAAATTATAAACTTCTAAAGATATGACTTTATACAAGTACAAGAATTCTTAATCTGGAGTCTGAGAACTTGTTTTCTGTTTGTTTGTTTGCTTTGTTGTTGTTGTTGTTTTTTAGTCAATAAACATTTATTAAGTGCCTATTTATACAATTGGGGGTGGGAGGGAATGACAGTCCCTGTCTTCAAGGAGCTTATAATCTAAATAGGAATGACAGCACACAAAAGGAATCTTAAAAGGGTAGAGAGGTAGAGGATGGACATGATAGAGAAATTCAGAAAGAAAGAAGTCCCTAATGAGGTATTAGTACCAAGGAATATGAGATCTGAAAGATGATGAAGTTCCTTGTTGACTCATAAATTCCTCTCATTAATAAATTTGATAGGTAATATGTTTCCTGTTCTTCTAATTTACTTATATCTCCTTTTATCATGTATGCATTTTGATCTTATCTCAATGAATGGTGTAAAATATTAATCTGAATCTAGTTTCTGCCAAACTTCTCTGCAGTCGTCCCGACAATGCTTATCAAATAGTGCCTTCTTATTCCAAAAACCTGGTTCTGTACTTTTTCAAAAATGAAATTACTATAATCTTTTACTATTATTATATGCGTTCTGTTCCACTAATCTACCTTTCTATTTCTCAGCCAAAACTTTTGATAGTTTTGATAATTACTGCTTTATAGCTGGTGCTGCTAGACCTCCTTCCTGTACATTTTTTCATCAATTCTTTTGATATTCCTCATATTTTGTTTCCAAATGAATTTTGTTATTATTTTTTCTAGCTCAAAATGCATTTTTGGTAATTTAATTGAAGTGGCATTGAATAAGTAGATTATTCGACCTTGTGGTTTTCTTTGTAATTATATGTATGTGTATATGTATATGTAATGCATTAAAAAGCATTAATCTCTATGCCCAAAGGGTGAACTATTAATAAGCACATTAATAAGCACAAAACTATTAATAAGCACATGAAGAAGTGTTCTAAATCTCTTATAATCAGAGAGATGCAAATAAAAACAACTCTGAGGTATCACCTCACACCAAGCAAACTGGCTAGCATGATAGCAAAGGAAAATAACGAATGCTGGAGGGGATGTGGAAAAGTACGGACATTAATTCATTGCTGGTGGAGTTGTGAACTGATCCAACCATTCTGGAGGGCAATTTGGAACTATGCCCAAAGGGTGACAAAAGAATGTCTACCCTTTGATCCAGCCATAGCACTGCTGGGTCTGTACCCCAAAGAGATAATGGACAAAAAGACTTGTACAAAAGTATTCATAGCTGCGCTCTTTGTGGTGGCCAAAAACTGGAAAAGGAGGGGATGCCCATCAATTGGGGAATGGCTGAACAAATTGTGGTATATGTTGGTGATGGAATACTATTGTGCTAAAAGGAATAGTAAAGTGGAGGAATTCCATGGAGACTGGAAAAACCTCCAGGAAGTGATGCAGAGCGAGAGGAGCAGAACCAGGAAAACACTGTACACAGAGACTGATACATTGTGGTACAATCGAAGGTGATGGACTTCTCCATTAGTGGCAATGCATTGTCCCTGAACAATCTGCAGGGGTCTAAAAAATACTATCCACAAGCAGAGGATAAACTGTGGGAGTAAAAACACCGATGAAAAGCAAGTGCTTGACTACAGGGGTTGATGGGATATGACTGAGGAGAGACTCTAAATGAACACTCTAATGCAAATACCAACAACAGGGAAATGGGTTTGAGTCAAGAACACATGTGATAACCAGTGGAATCGTGCGTCGGCTATGGGAGAGGGAAAGGTGGTGGGAGGGGAGCGGGGAGGAAAAGAAAATGATCTTTGTTTCCAGTGAATAATGTTTGGAAATGACCAAATAAAATAATGTTTAAAATTAAAAAAAAAAAGCATTAATCTGACAGAGGACCGAAAAGAGGATCCACGACCCAAAGAGGTTAAGATCCTTTGCACTAGAGGTCTCCTCTAATTGGCTTTTCTCTTGGAGCCTCCATTTTGGAGATTGAACCAGTTCTTTCTATGTTTTGTTCTCTTCCTCCCTATGCTTTTGACTCTTACTTCACTAAGACTTCCCAAAGTGGGAACTTTCTCCACTCTTTTTCCCAGAGACTATCTTTCTTTAAGTTTATTTTTATATTACCAATTCTTAGCATAATTTCCCACACCTATTGAACACTTAATAAATAGATATTTTCTGCTTTTAGAACTACATAGAAAAAAGGAAAGATTAAGGAGCATCAAGATCTTGACTTTATAAAAATTTAATCTACTTTAATAAAATGTGATATAATGGAGTAACTGGTAAATGAGAGTCTAGTGTTTATGAATGTTTCAAAGACCCAATATTCACTTTCCACCTTTCCAAATAAAGTCTTCAAAGAAATATTTCTTTAAAGAGTATGCTCTCTTGATGCATTATCAATGTTTGTTTTTCTCTTAACAGAGAAGTTGAAAGTGGAAAGGTAAATAAAGAAATTTAGAGCTTAGATATTAGAAGATCTTGCTAAGTGAAGTTCAAGTAGAAGTAAAGAAAAAGTATTTCTGAAAACAAATTTTAAGCTAATGGGGAAATGCAATTTAATTTATAAAAATTCAAGAACATATTCACTTGAAAAAAATAAGATAACATCATTATTAATTATTCTCCTATCTTTAAATTCCCAGTAATTTCTAGAAATGATTACTTAATAAATTTATCTTATTTGTGTGGGAATTAATGGTACCATGTCAGAACATTCCTCTATTCCTAATGAAGGACACAGGTACATAAATTATTCATTTCATATACTCTATTTTATAGTCATCTATTTGGAATGTAGCAAGGAGTGTGGCAATGAATATTTTGACATATTTTTGGTTTCCTCCCCCAAAAAGCAGCAATAGCAAATCCTTCCAGAACAACAGATTGTGAACAAAAATGTACTGATGATCATGATTTAGGAATTGTTATTTTACAATGGCAATATTCCTGAAGTGAAAACTCAATAGAATATAGAAAAAATTATGGATCAGGAAATAGGATCAGCAAAGAAGTGAATAGGTTACCAACTTAAAGAATATATGAAGTCATTAGACACATTATCCAGAACCAGGAATACATCCTTCATTAGCCTAAGAACTTGATCCAAGCTTTAAAACTAATATTTATTATAGAATTAAGCTCTGAGCAGTACGGTGAGAAATGATACACTTACAGAAAAAGCAGCAGAAAACTTGATTATAATATAAGCACTTGTTTCAGAAGACTTTCTCACAGTGTGTGGCCCTAATATAACAATCAACTGAAAAGTGAGCTGAAGGCACCAAAGGAAGTATTACCTTCTAATCTCTTTAATGCCTGTAAGACCTGGAAAGTGGTTGCCCACATCATACTTAGCACCTTGAGCTTTTCAGATCAATAATGATGATCTCCTGAAATATAGTCAATTGCTAGCACCAAATTCATATCAGCTGTGTACTGCACCCCTCTGGTTGAACTTATACAAAAGAGATATGGCAGTAGTACCTTTAAAGAACCACTGTGTGAGACTCTACAACAGTTAGTTAACTGTAGATAATGCAGGGAGACAAAATGCTATAGAGAACTTAGGGAGGAGGAGAATTCCAAGCAATGCAGGCTTGGGGCACTGTTGGAAAATAGGCCAATTTGACAGAATGAGATGGTTCATTTTTAGCAAAAGTCATAGAGCCTAGGAATCAAAGAAAAATCCATATGACCTGGCACATATATAGAAAAAAAATCAGGTGAATCTATTATTTTGTAGGGGAGGGAGGAGGGAGAAAAAGGAGGAAGAAAGATGGGGAAGAAGAAAAAGGAAAATGGAAGCAGAAGGGTAGAATAGGAGGGAGATAGGGAAGGAAAGAAAGGAAGGAAGAAAGAAAGGAAGAAAGGAAGAAAGGAAGAAAGGAAGAAAAGAAGAAAGGAAGAAAGGAAGAAAGGAAGAAAGGAAGAAAGGAAGAAAGGAAGAAAGGAAGAAAGGAA